>NW_024396366.1:19471075-19479556 GCF_016617805.1 Bactrocera tryoni | reverse complement strand
AGAAAAGTGTGTGGTGGTGGGCACCCGGGTACCCGGGTGCTCACATAAGGGTTAATTGTTGATAGCTGCTTTGCTTGCACTTGTTTTGGATCGTCTCCGATTTTTACCTATTCAAAAAAATGGATCAAAGAACCTGTATCAAATTTTGTGTGAAAAACGAAATTAAGTGCGCGGATGCATTCCGAATGTTGACTGTGGCATACCGAGAAGCTACCTTAGACCGAGGCAACGTTTATTGGTGGTACCAAATGTTCTCAGAAGGCCGAGAAAATGTCAACGACGAAGAGCGTGCCGGACGCCCGAGCACTTCAACAACAGACGAAAAAATTAATGAAGTGGAAAAAATGGTATTGGCCAATCGTTGAATCACCTTTAGAGAAGTAAGGACCTAAACATATCGATTGGCAAGTTATGCGCAATTTGCGCGAATCAATCCGCCAGAAACGCCCGGATTTGTGGAAGAACAAAAATTGGCTTTTGCACCACGATAACGCCTCTGCTCACACATCGTTGTTTGTGCGCGACTTTTTGGCCAAAAACAACACACTAATGATGCCGCAGCCACCGTATTCCCCAGATCTGCCCCCCTGTGACTTTTTCTTGTTTCCTTAACTGAAGAGGCTAATGAAAGGACTACGTTACGCTTCTCTTGACGAGATAAAGACGGCATCGAAGGAGGAGCTGAAGAAGATAAAAAAATTATTTTTTGAAGTGCTTCGAAGATTGGAAAACCCGTTGGCACAAGTGTATAATATCTCATGGGGACTACTTTGAAGGGGACAAAATAGATATTCATGAATAAATAAATAATTTTTGAAAAAACACAAAATTCGCGATACTTTTTGAACACACCTCGTATACATAACAAACAAATAAATAATATTATATAATCATATTACGTAAAAAAGGGCAAAGTATGGAAAAAGTACTACGCGAAAATGTTGGAAAGAATTATTTTTATAGATAATAAAAAAAAAATCACACAAAAGTACATACAATAAAAACGCTGTCTCTGAAAAATCCTTCATATATGATTCTTAAGATGTGGCAAAGTTGGTTTTCCTCATAATTGTAAAAACTAACGTTTTCTTCCATGAAGTGCTGAACACAATGTCAAATTTTAAAATACACACATTCTTAAGGACATAGTTATTTTGACAGCTGCACGACTACACGACTGCAGGCCGACAGTTGTCGCTCTCGCTGAATATATCTCGAACGCTCGACGAGTCACTCGCGGACGATGCGTCGATCGTTGAGAATATGAAACAGGAAAAAGGGAGTGTATCAGTAAATGAAACCACAAAGTTTGTGTTTAATAGCAAATTAAAATATTAGTTCTTTATTAAATCTTGATTACCAAAAATTACTTACTTTGGTTTGTGCTTGTGATGATGCTGGTTGTGGTGGCCGGTGGACGACGTCTTACTTCCTTCGCTCTCTAGGAAAAAGTGAAAGTGCGCGACTAGCAGGATCGCTTGCTAAGCGGGAGTTTTCAACGAAACCATTGCCAGTTGAGTGAAAGTTATTAACAGTTGAGTGAAAACTATTAACAGCTAACTGGCAATGGTTTGTTATATACTCACTAGGGGTGGTAAAAAGAAATTAGGCGCTGGCCTAAACACTCGCTAACTTCAATATATTCTTATAATTGCTAACGACAGTAGAAAGATGCGGTAGAGTGGTGATGCCACTAATATGTAAAATGTAAAATTATTCAAAGCTCTAACAAACCTGACGTTATTTTACAAATAAAAGCATAGCACAAATACATAGCTCTATTTTATCATTTGTAATAACAATTGATAATTTATAACAAAAATATTTTCCTATTTACTTATTTTTTGCATACAAAATTTCACTTTGAACAAAATATTAAAATTTCATTGAAGTGCAAGGTATTAGTATGGCCACAACGAAATTGTGTACATGCAAAATGGACAGCTGTGTTGTGTTGTGTACATGCCGGCCATTGTTATGTTGCTGCCTTCTCACAAATGTACATGTAGTAGGATTCACAACGCCATTTTCAGTTTACTGTCGTGCTGCTGCAGTCTGTCGTACTCATTGTGTTCAGCACTTGTATATTTCAATATACAAAGTGAAAAATGTGAAAAAAAATACTTAAACATTGAGAAATACCATGCGTTAATACAAATTTTTGATGTTTTGATCGCGAATATTTAATAAAATATACGTAAGTGTTAGCAACATTTGGGGTACTCACAACGTGTCGTAAAGCATCGTAGAATCATAAATTTTTATACTAGTTACAAAAATTTTTTGTTGCATTGCATACTAAAATAAGTTTACGCAAATACAACTCTGAACGTTATGTTTTCGGATCGTTATAACTTATCACTTTTATTTTTGCATATGTTTCCTCTGGAAAAGTTCCCCTATCAACATATTCCACATTTATATATACCGAAGTTCGTTTTCAGTACCTGACCGCCAAAGTAATCGGAATCGTGCCAATATGGGTATGTTCAACTGTGTTGTGAAAATGAAAAATAACTGTGAAACTTACATATTATGGATAATAAAAACAATTAACTTAAGTAAAAGTGTTCACTAACTTTATTTCCCACTACTATTTTATTGCGCGCAGCTGTATCTATGTACATACTTATATAAAAACAAGTAATAAAGAGCTAAGCTCAGGTGCAACCGAACAATTTATACTCTTGCAACTTGCAAGAATCAAATCAATGGAAATACTTTATGGTACAAAACGTCAGCATTAGAATCGAATTTTATATACACATACAATATATACATATAACTGCTATACTGACAGACACATAAGATTTCTTAAGAAATGAAAACCATTATACAGTGTGCGACAAAACTAAAGCACGGAATCTACCTTGTCGGTATTTCAATTATTTTATTTTTATACTCTCGCAACAATGTTGCTAAGGAGAGTATTATAGTTTTGTTCACATAACGGTTGTTTGTAAGTCCTAAAACTAAAAGAGTCAGATATAGGGTTATATATACCAAAGTGATCAGGGGGACGACTAGAGTCGAAATCCGGATGTCTGTCTGTCCGTCCGTCTGTCCGTCCGTCTGTCCGTCCGTCCGTCCGTGCAAGCTGTAACTTGAGTAAAAATTGAGATATGAAATGATGAAACTTGGTACACGTATTTCTTGGCTCCATAAGAAGGCTAAGTTCGAAGATGGGCAAAATCGGCTCACTGCCACGCCCACAAAATGGCGGAAACCGAAAACCTATAAAGTGTCATAACTAAGCCATAAATAAAGATATTAAAGTGAAATTTGGCACAAAGGATCGCATTAGGGAGGGGCATATTTGGACGCAATTGTTTTTGGAAAAGTGGGCGTGGCCCCGCCCCCTACTAAGTTTTTTGTACATATCTCGGAAACTACTATAGCTATGTCAACCAAACTCTACAGAGTCGTTTCCTTCAGGCATTTCCATATACAGTTCAAAAATGGAAGAAATCGGATAATAACCACGCCCACCTCCCATACAAAGGTTATGTTGAAAATCACTAAAAGTGCGTTAACCGACTAACAAAAAACGTCAGAAACACTAAATTTTACGGAAGAAATGGCAGAAGGAAGCTGCACCCAGGCTTTTTTTAAAAATTGAAAATGGGCGTGGCGTCGCCCACTTATAGACCAAAAACTATATCTCAGGAACTACTAAACCGATTTCAATGAATTCGGTATATAATATTTTCTTAAGACCCTGATGACATGTACGAAATATAGGTGAAATCGGTTCACAACCACGCCTTCTTCCAATATAACGCTATTTTGAATTCCATCTGATGCCTTCTCTGTATAATATGTATGTACATTAGGAACCAATGATGATAGCGGAATAAAACTTTACACAAATACGGTATTTGAAAAATATGTAGATGACGGATAATGAAATCTCGATTATAACTTTATCATGCGGGAGTATAAAATGTTCGGTGACACTCCGAACTTCCATCTCTGTCCTTCTAAAAAATAAATAAAAAAATAGTAAAATTTAATCAAATCTGAATTATTTAAAATATATAAAATTCGGATATATGAAAATCTCCAAAAATCTGGTGCGACAAAACTAAAGCAATGTAAATAGTTTTATGATTGAAAAATTTATGTCTTTTCAATATTTGGCTTGCGTATGTCTTATTTTTCAATACAGCTGCACGTCGACAAGGCATGGGCTCAATTAATTTATTTGATGTAGTGCAGGAAATGCTTGTCCATGCTACCTTTAGTAGTTCTTATTTTTACAATTTTAACGTCTGATTTTTCGATCTACAATTTCCATTTGTTCTTGAATGGGATTGAGATCTGTGACTGTGCAAGTCACTTCTAAAACCTCAATCCTGTTATCAACAAACCACTGTTTTACACAAATAGCACTTGTGTTTCTGGTCGTTGTTATGTTGATAACTCCATTTTAAAAGCCATTTCTTCTTGCAGCATGCGGCAGAATAATATTCTGAAAAATGTTTTATGCTTATATTTGTTCATTGTACTGTTTATGCGATGAATTGGCCCTCATTCCATTCCCTGAAAAAATAACCCAACACTTAAAAGGTACATTGTCTCCACTTTATGTTTCACCGCACATCTTTTATAACGTTGATTTAGACATTGTCTCTTCGGTCTGCCTACCAGCTTCAGCCCATCTTGGAATCCTTTGATATTTAAACTCTCGATTCGCCAGAAAAATAGTACAGTTTGCCATTTGATAATCGTCCAATTTGATGTGTTTAACAAATTCTGCTGTCGCGCCAGTCTGTTCTTTTAAAGAAATATACGGCTTTTTGCACTCTCCTGTAGCATACGAAAATCTCCTATGTACAGCTCTAGATGTTGTATGGATCTATGAAAATGTATTCTACCTCCGAAATTCGGATCTATTTTATCATTATGCAAAGTTGTACCACCCTGTGCCAGAAAATATACGTACAATTTTCGTTTTTGCTTCCTACAACTCAAAAGTTATCGAATATGTTATCCGAAAATCGAGTTACAGAATATACAAAATCCGAATTCGAGTAAATTTTTTTTTTCGAATCGAGTTACAGAATAGGCCCCTTGTAATATATTTAACCGTAATTGTCTTACAACAGATGTTGCCGATATAAAATGGTGATTTTCTATTGCCCGAATGATCTGCCTTGTCCTCTCTTTCGGTTGTTTTCCGCGACCTTCTACTGCTAAGTGCTGTAGCCAAAGAGCTTGATTTCCGAAATCGGCTAAATGTTCGGGAAACAATAGAATGATTTATTCCAAACTCTTTTGCAATAGTCATAACCGATTCTCTTTTCTTAAAATCCTTAACAATTTTTTCTCTAAAATGAGCAGAATACTTATTTTGAGCCATTGATATACCTATCACTTTAATATACAACCAACCGCATTGAATAACGAACTGAAACTGAATACGCACTAATATTTTTCTATTTAGCTAATAACTACACATATCCAACATTTTTGATCATTAACCCTTGCCGTTTCAATTACCGCATCAAAATTTGTTCAACTGTTCGCACGCAACTTGCACTAAACAAATCAGGGGTCGAATCGTTAAGCATCCGTTGCTCGGACAAATTTATACCCGATAAAATAAAATAAATAGTTTTAAATTCCAACATTGCTTTGAATCCGTATTTTGAGGTAACAATAGATAATCAGAACTGTCAAAACTGTTGCGAAATTTTCAATAAACTAACGGAGTAAATCAGAAATATCAAAATGAATCCAACTTGTGATGGGCACAAAAAATGAGTGCGGAGATAGTTAAGGGATCGTAACAGAATAGAGCGTAAGTATAAAAAAATATGAATCCTCATTAATAAAATTTTCTTCGTTAATGTATCGTTGAACAAAGCATCGGAATCTTAAAACTTACGATTGAGTATTTTTAGGATATGGCAAAGAGAGCAAGGTATCACCCACAAAAAGTGGTAGATTTGCTAACGTTTGTAATGTACATATGTCCTCCAACCTGCTTGTTGGAAATCCAAACCACAAATTTATACCTAAAATAAAAATAATAAATGAATTGCTGTAGAAAAATGAATTATAAAAATTATAAAATATTGAATTATATTGTTATTATATACTTACCTAATAATATATTTTTAATACTAAAATATTACTCACCTTACTTACCACAATGTAATCTTTTACAATATTTAACGAAGGTTGAAAATTACTATACTTACCCCTTTTTTTAAGACATATGAACATTATCACTAGTTTAAGCCGTTAGTTTTAAGATTTAGGCTAAGCAACTAAATTAAATTAAATAAATGCTCTATTGCAATTGAACCGTGAAATCGACCGGACGCGTTTTCATTTTTATCGCAATTTTCGTGACAGGCAATTAGGCTTATTGACTTTGTTCTTTTTATTCTCCAAAACGCTAGAAAATTTTTCACTTGTAAAATAATTTTTATTTTTTATTGTCAACTAAAAATACAAAAATTTTGTTTCATATATATAAATCATTTTTTTTTTAATTTTAATGAGATATTCCATTGATTGCTTTCTTGTTTGTAATCCTTTATTACTAAAAATTATAAAACACTTAAAATTTTAAAAATTTTGCTCACATTTCCATAAATTTGTCTAGTACGATTGCTAGTTAGCGTTCATTGAATAAACCTACAAGTACCCTGCCAAACACGGCTACCCGGTTGGAGACAAATATTCCAATATAACTACACATTTTTCTCTATGCCACCTAACACCAACGCACACATTTTCGGGTTATTTTTTGTTTACCTAAATGCGATGAAAAAAAGTTTGTTTTCATTGCTTGATTTATTTGAATGCGTGCGAAGGAGAAGACATAATTGTCAGCTAGTGACAATAGAAAATCCCAAAAAGGGTAATAAAAACGATTAAAGCACGCATGTCATTCGTGATCGTACCATCGTAAAGGAGGCTCGTTGCAACAAGAAAGGTAAGTATGTAAATTAATTTTGTGTGATTTTTTAACAATATTTTGAAAATAATTCCTCCATTTATTTTTATAGCATTGGAAGTTGGAAGTAGCAGCAGCAGCTATATCAATGTGAAAGAAGTGTGTGTACTTTGAGAATTGGACTGCACCAGTCAATATAATATATAAAAAATAAATACATACATATGTACTTACATATGTATGTATGAACACAATACGTTTAAGGCAACCTACACAATCAATATAAAACTTAGTACGCAGCTCTCAAGAAACGTAAAAACTTCATATAAAAAAACCTTAAGAAACAGTCGAGAATAACTTTCCTTGCGACAAAGCTTACTTGTGCTGGTACGCAGCTCTCCAAGAAATCTAGTACCAATTTTTGATGCTTTTTTTCAGTAAAATGTGATTATGGCAAAACCTTGTTTTGCGAAGAAACATCAAATCAACAATTGTTTTTCTTGAAGGAAATTCAGAAGTAATCGTCAAATTCATCCTAAATTAGTTGAAATCATTATTACCAAGTATATTCCATTTTGAAATGTTGCATAAAACCTACCAATCATCAACAACATTTCTTAAATCTCAATAAAAATATTTATGTTACCATACACATACACACATACATATTACGCACAAAGTTTGTTTTCTTTGTTTATTCTCTCTTGCTCTTCTAATGTAGATCATTCACAATGCGTAACCAGCTGCCAAAATTACTTGAGAAATAATGTATTTTTTTTCTTGAGCAATTACTTGCCGAGCTGCGTACCAACCTTAATATGTAAAGAAAACAAATGTTTGCTTTATATGTATTTTTAAATAACCAGATAATATTATTCTTTTATTTCAGATATTATTATGATTTTTATTTTAGTTATTCTTTCTCTTCAGAATTTTATCCACTTTATTTTTATTTAATATATTTTATTCTTTCAGATAATATTAATCTTTTTTACAGGTATTATTGTCATTTTATACAGATTAATCTTTCTTTTTCTTTTAGATATTACAAATTCAATGCCAATTATTATTTATTTTTCAGGTGTTAATAATTTTTATTATTTTTATTTTTCAGGTATTTGTCTTTTTATAATATTTTTTTCCACTCTTTTATTTTCAGGTTTGCAATAATTTCTCTTTATTTAATTAATCTTGTTTCAGATGTTAATTATTTTTTAAATTAAACATATTTTTATTTATTTATAAGAATTATAGTAGAATTTTATGTAAAAATGTAAAAATAAAATAAAATACCATATTTTAAAAATTAAAAGGTTTTTCTTTAAGATTTTAAAATAAGAATTAAAAATACAGCCCTGCATCAGCCGTCGATTGGGGATGATAGAGCAGGACAGATATACTTTTTTAAATGACACTGCTGAATAGGCACTAACAAAGGTGTATGATCACATGCATACGTGCGTGACTGGGTAAAATTGTCGCTCGGCCTATCTTAAAGAACACATGATTACCCCATGATTACCTACTTTCTACCCACTGATTATCTGGTTTTTTACCCGCTCATGGTTGGC
>NW_024396366.1:19462843-19470975 GCF_016617805.1 Bactrocera tryoni | reverse complement strand
AAAATGCAAACGGCCCTATCTAACATTTTCATTACTTTACAGGAGAAACAAAAAACTGTATAAAACTATATATATTAATGTGTTTAGAGCAATTTTTTTCAATGTAACTTGTAAAACAACTCCAAATTTAAATTTAAAAGAAAATAATGATTTTTTTAAATATTTTAAAAGTTATGTTACTTACGTCCTTTTGACGCCTGATTTTCTGAAACAAAAAGCCCTAACTACAATTCAATTTTTTTAGTTATTTGTCAGTAACTTGTCAATACATTTTCAATGAATATATATCGCTGTAATAACAATGGGTAGACGCTAAAAATTATATTTAAAACAAAATAGAGAAAAATTTATTTAAGCATGGTTGCCAAATTTTTTTGAATGCATTATACATATATTAAATTAATAAGTATATGAAAATAAAATTAATTCAAAAAGATTAAATAAATATGTAGTACAGTTCAGAGGTAACGGTAAATTATACTTTATCAGCTTGTGTATTAACAACTCTCGTATAATAATTAATTTTCATAGGGTATATTGTCATAAAAATAATGACAGTCTGCTGGTAGTACTTTTTTCAGCTCCTGCAGATGCTGCCATTTCTTATTAGAAATTGATAGTCTGCGCAGATGCAATTGGGAAGGTTCGACAACTGTGAATTGTTTTGAAGTTCTTTGAGGTAGCAGGGCATAATCGTCTTTTATATCAGTTTTAAAACAAATAATTCCACTCTGCTCGTATGACAATGCACGTACCTTATTGACAGTAGGGTCTCCTGTTTTTCTTCCTAAAAATTTAATAAGCAATAAAGTTTTGGAAAACTTCTTAGAAATTAAAAGTGTGCCTTACCTGGTCTAATAGATCAATACCTCATTGGAACAGACTCGTAATCGAGGAAATATTTGTAGTTTAAGTGGGGAACTTGTAGAGGCATAGGATTTTTCCGGGCTGCCTTATTGATTCTACTAGTTGAAATGGCAAATGTATTTGTTTATTTTTGATTCGTCTCGCAATTAGAGAATGAGTTGAATCGCATTCCATTTGGGTGTGACCTACTACTAAGTATTTGTGTTCTATGGTAATGTCTTTTTCCACACATAAAGAGAGCAACGCATTAGAAAGGACAACATTTCTGTTTTGGTAAGAACAACCATCAGAGTAGATAACTATGTGGTGAATGTGAGGATGTTTGAAAAGTTGGGTTTTTAAATGTTTTAAAACAACTGTTGTAAACGTTGATGAGACAAGAGTTCCTTCGGTTTCATCCCAAACGTAATTATCAGACTCGGGACTTATAACATTGTATATAGTGAAGTTGTGAACTTGTAGTTTCATTTCATAATAAGAGGAGCTGGCGTTGGACTGTGGTATAAGTTTAACTGCCTCCATATCTATGCAAAATAGTAAAAATGCACCTAATTTGGCACCTAATTTGGCAATTTCATTTCGGTGAATGTCAAATATATCCTGTGACAAGTTGCTTGATTTAAAAGATAAACATAAGTCACACTGGTCATTTCGTTGTTTAAATAACGAGTAATTGCTTGATTTAAAAACATTCATAAAAATTGGAAATGATACTTGAGCAATATCATTGTTTTTATGTTCTTGGCATGATTGAGAATAAAGTTCATAAATCTGTCTGTATGTTTTGAAATCTGCTTCAAAATATATTTTTGTTGTATATTTGCGACGATAGTGCGACTCCAACTTTGGTAAATCTTCTAACCAGTTTTATAAGTAGCTACATCTTTTCTTATAGTGTAATCTTTCTTTATTTTGTTCAGAATTTTAGACTCCTTTGGGTGCAATGTAAGCCACTGGACTGGGTCCAACAACGTACCATTTTTTCTGATAAGCCCAGAGTTGATAGAAACATTTGCCGACAAACTTGCATTCGATTTGTATTGTGCTTTAGAAAATAATATTTAGTGTTGGAGCGTTTGGAATTTTCAACAGTTACACGTTGTGTATTGGAACATTCAATGAGGTTTGTTACATATAATTTTTTTTCATCCCACGACATTATCCAGAACGAGTCAAAAATTTCTTTACGAGTATCTTCTGTAAAATGGGAGCAAAATCGAATGGAACTTCGACTTACACGCATCTTTCATTTCTCTGGGCTTTCTATAGCTTATATTTCCTTTAGATAAACCTTGATATTTCTGTCCTGACATACGTTTTTGCTGGTTATTAACTCTCACATTTTTTGTAGTATTACTCGCATTTCTGGTTGCACCACTTGCTAAATTATTTTCCGACATATTTTCACTATCCGAATTCATATTAATGATATGTAATTTATTTGCTTAAAATTTAAACAATTCAACTATAGTTAAACACTGAGATCGCTGAAAAAACACGTGTACTGTTTACTAAAAACTTTAATTGTGTTTACTGTGCTGTCTACTACAAAGCAAAACGGTGTAACGGGACAAGGCCGTGTTTGTAGTGTGTGGTGTTTGTTGTTGTGTGTAGTTAGGGCTCTTTGCATTTATCAAAACGAACACTTTGTAGTAAGGGCCTTTTGTATTTCGTTAATAAAACAACTATTTTTAATCGTAAGACTCTGTAATTTTGTATGAACATGTAGTTTGAATAAATATATTATAATCAATCAAAAAACCCATGTTGATTTTTTTGTTAGTTAGGGCCGTTTGCATTTTAGCTAACGATATGTTATTTTATATGGATACGTCGCTTTCCTTTAAACTAATCCGAGTAGGAGGTCGCCTATTAAGTGTGCCTATTCCATACGATGCCAAATTCTTATTATTACTGAATAAAAATTCGGATTTCGTTATCACTTATTTACGGTTCCTGCACTTTCGAAATCACCACGCCGGGCCAAGAACGTTGGTTGCGCTTCTTCGAGAACGCATATGGCTAATTAATGCCAGAGAAGCTTGCAGTAGAACCGTAAGAAATTGTACACACTGCTTTCACTACAAGCCGAAGTTGCAAACCCAAATAATGGGAAATTTGCCAGTTGAAAGACTTCCAGCGTTACGACCCTTTCTGATATGTGGCGTAGATTTTTGTGGTCCCATATATACAACGTTAAAAATACGTGGTCGACCACCCGTAAAGACTTATATAGGAGTTTTCGTTTGCTTCACTTCACTTCAAAAGCAGTACATTTGGAACTTGTTTAGGACCTATCTACTAATTCTTTAATTTTCGCCCTCAAAAGGTTCATTGGTCGCCGAGGGATGCCACTGAAAATATTCAGCGACAACGCAACCAACTTTGTCGGCGCCGACCGACTAAAGGCTGCGCGAGCTGAAGGAGGCGTTCCTAGCGCAAGCCCCAGAACTAATGGGGTTCGCAGCCGAAGAAGGATTCAGCTTCGGCTTTATGCCACACTTGGCGCCGCACTTCGGCGGATTATGGGAGGCGGCCGTGAAGTCCGCCAAGCATCTGATCGTTCGCGCACTCGGCAACGCTCTACTAACGACGGAAGAGCTCTCAACGCTACTGGCCGAAGTGGAGGCCATTTTGAATTCGCGTCCCCGTTGAGCCAGGACCCCAACGACGGAGAAGCACTAACTCCAGCGCACTTTTTAATCGGTTGTCCTTTGCGAGCACTGCCACCAGCACAAGTGCCAACGTACCCAATTAGTTGCTGCCAGAGATGGCAACTTGTTTGATGTCTCAAGCAACAGTTTTGGCAACAGTGGTCCAAAATATATCTAACGAGTCTTCAGGAGCAACCTGCAGCCAGGCGATCTCGTCCTCGTTCACGAATACAACGTGCCGCCGCAGCAGTGGGTAATCGGACGCGTCGTCGCAACCGTCGAAGGCAAAGACGGCAAGGTACGAGTGGCAGACGTGGCAACCAAGGCGGCCACCATTAAGCGCCCAATTCACTAACTCGCATTATTGCCCATGGATGTTGAAGGATCCTGATCCTGTCAAGGTGGCCGGTGTTGCGTCAAGCGACTTATATATGTTCAACCTAAAAGGAATATAGAACATGAAATTAAAATTAATTGCTTTTCTGAAATACATTTTATATTTGAATTATAAAGTTTTCCTTTCATTGTACTTACCCTAATAATGTTAAATATACTCACCTTAATCTATTACCATAAGTTAACGAAATGAATTGTACTTACATACCTCCTTTTTGTACTTACATACTAACATTCCAACTGTTTTATCCCGTTAGTTTAAGTTTTAAGATAAGTAAAATATTAACTGGAATAAAGATTTTAATTGTAATTAGACAGCATTCGAATTCGCACGCGTTTCCTTTTTTTCGTTATTTCGCCGTCGCAATTTTTGGAAAAGTGAAATATTTGAGGTACAGGCAATTGGTTGATTGTGAAGTGAACTATTTAAAAAGATCAAATAAACACGCATCCCAACAGACTTTTATTATCAAAAACGCTTAAGAAATTTCAACCTCTATATCAAAGTTAAACAAATTCAACAGCTCTCACAGTCCTTCACAAATCTAACGACTGCAAATTAAAAGCTAAGAATGAATAACAGTTAGGAGACATAGACTCATAAATATAAGTTATAATGTATACTTTGAATAAGCAAACATAAAAAACGCATAACGATCCGAAAACATAGCGTTGAGAGTTGTATTTGCGTAAACTTATTTGAGTATGCAATCCATCTACAAATTTTTAAACTAATAAAAAATTTATGATTTTATGTTTTTACGACGCTTTATGACATGTTCTAAGTACCCCAAATATCAACAATCAACCTTCTCAAGAGCAATTAATCTCACTTGTCACTTATTACACATCTCAACATAACTTTCAATATGACTTTTCAGGACATGTGAACGATATCTCGGAAATACCATCAGAGCCTTCTTCGATTCATCTTTTATATCCTCAATTGGGTCAAAACGGTGCCCTCGGAGTGGTCATGTAAATTTGCTGAATAGCCAGAAGTTACATGATGGTAAATCAGGCGAATGCGGTGGTTGCGGCACGATATTAGCTAAAAATGTGGCGAAATTATCACGAATAACCAACGCAGTATGAGATGGTGTATTATCGCACTTCTTTATTCAATAAATTCAGACATAGTAAGAATCGAAGAATTCACTTGTAGAGCCTCACAAAACGACGCGTATCTCAAACACTAATGAGTATTTTGACGTGAAATTTGGCATAGTAGTTTATATGTTAATGGCGATTTGTGGGCGTGGCAGCAGTCCGATTACACTCATCTAAAAACTCATCATTTTTTTCAACTCAGGAACTTTCATATCAAGGTTGATAAAGATAGCTTTTACTCAAGTTACAGCTCGTGCAGTCCGTCCTGACTGTCTGAGTCAGCCGGGTTTCAGCTTTTCGAGTCATCCTGATCATTTATATATATATAGCTTTATCTACCCCGTTTGGTATTATGTGATACGTACAATTGTTACGGGAATAAAACTATTATACTCTGTAGCAAAAGATAAGATACTTATATCTCACATAAACTTTATGAAGAGGCTTACTTTAATATGTATATTGAGTTAATGTGCAAAACGTCAACCAGAAGATTGGAATTGATATATTGATTATATTTTGTCTATTTTTAGCATTAATAACAGTAACAGAAGCAGATACTCACAGAGTTTCATTAAGGTACCTTACATACCATGAACAATATACTACGATATCTTATAACTTCGCTTTAGGACATATTATAAAAATTAAAACCTAGATAAAGAATGAAATGACAACTACCGAGAAAGTAAAGTAAGAGAATTTTGTTATACCTTAATAGAAATGTTTATTTGAAGTCCTATTAATTTATTTAATCAATTTATCTTTAATTAATATAGAAAATTGTATTTATTGAACAAACACGAGGACAGCGACACTGTATTTATTTACCTATTACTAGTCAAAAAGTTCCAATAATACCACAATAATTGGTCAAATGTACCATAAGTAGAGTAGATGTTGGACGAAGTAGTTTGATGTGTGGTTCTATGTTATGCAGCTTTAGGTTAAAGGTAATAAAATCCATGACATCGCAATGTTAATGCGAAAATCTGCAAGTTCTAAAATCTTTATTTTACGTATTCGAAGCTAGGGGAAGTACTGATCCGTTTAAGCCCATTCTTGACAGAAGGATATATTATTATCAATAAAACATTTCCCCAGAACTTCAACAATATATCTCTCAGCAGTAAGAACTGGGGACCCCATTCTTGGCGTCTGAGATCGTGAAAATTTATATCGGAATCCGAAAATTTTTGGGCGTAAGATGAAATAACTGTAGGGCTCTATTTGTGTAAAGTTCGAATACATTGAATGGTTCTTGATTTGTATACTGGAAAGGGAAAAATCAGATAGAATTTCAAATAGTGTTATATGGGAAGTAACGGTGGCTTTTGTCTGATATCGCCTATTTTCACACTGTAATGTAGGAATGTCAGGGTTATTATAGATACCGAATTTGGTTGAAATCGGTAAAGTAGATACCGAGATTTGTTTGACCTAAATGTGGTCTTGTCATTCTGATCGTTTATATAATATATATATAACACCATATCTATCTCAATTTTGAACTTTTTTCTGATACAAATGTGATGTTAATTAATTCTACATATTTAAATGTAGCCCCTTTGGATGAGTCTGTATCATATGTATCTCATTTGGGCTATAAACTTGTTTTCAATATAAACATTTTATATGAGCAAATACTTTGTTTCCAACCTACATACGTACATATGTTTGAACATGCATACATACACATTTCTTGTAGTTTGAACTAATATTATGTTCCGACCAAAAATTGGAAGTGATTAGATTGCATTTAATCTATTCACTAACCTGGAGGATGGAGTCATGTGTAGAAGTTCACGCAAGTGAGGAAAGTTCTCTGATCGCCATTCACTTGGGAGTGGCCAGAAACGATTATTTTACATATGGCCCAAGCAGCTCACTACTTCCGGTATTTGACCAAGTATCCTTTGAGTAGCCTAAGAACATCTGCTTGAAGGCGAGCTAAAGTGAGAAGGCGAAACATCCCTCCGCAGGATTGTGCGATAAGTTTCGCAACATAAAAAACGCACCCAATGAAAAGAAACAACAAATCTGGAATGAGTGACCCCCTTTTTGATGACGACCATATCACACGAAACAAGGACTACGATTTAAGGGCGTGCACCTGGAATGTCAGGTCCCTTAATTGGGAAGGTGCCTCTATCCAGCTGGTTGATGTCCTCGTTAGAGTGAAGGCTGTCATCACCGCCGAGAAGGACCTTGTGGTATTTACTACAGTGGCCATATAAAGAAGCGCAAATTTGGTGTGGGATTCGTGGTGGGAGAGAGACTCCGTCGCCGAGTACTGTCATTCACTCCGGGGGGTGAACGTCCAGCCACAATCAGTATCAAAGTGAAATTCTCTTGGTGACTTTAACGCCTGGGTAGGTAAAGAAGGTATCTTTGGCGCAACAGTCGGTAAATACAGCCTCCACGAGGAAACATCCCCAAATGGGTTGAGGCTGATCGACTTCGCCGGGGCCCGAAATATGGTTATCTGCAGATTCCAGCACAAGAAAATACATCAAGCTACCTGGATCGAAGAGCCACCAACCAGATTGATCATGTTGTGATAGACGGAAGACACGTCTCCAGAGTTTTAGATGTGCGTGCGCTCCGAGGTCCTAACATCGAATCGGACCACTATCTTGTTACAACAAAGACCCGCACACGCCTCTGTTCAGCAAAAAGGCACGCCAATAAACACAAGGAAGGTTCGACGTCGACAGGCTGCAATCACAACAGATAGCAGAACGATTCTCAACTCGATTTACACTCCTGCTTTCTGAGAGCATTCGTCAACAACTTGGTATAAGGGAACTGTGGGACGGCATTAAAAACTCCTTACGTACAGCTGCAACCGAAACCATTGGTTTTCGGAAAATGCAAAAGAGCAGCTGGAACAACTGGTGGATTGCAACGTTACGATCGATTACAACACGTGCGGGATGGAATAGATGCCGAGAGCTTAAGAGCGAAGCGAGACGCATTTGCAGGCAGAAAAAAAAGAGAGAGGCCGAAATGCGTGAGTATGAAGAGCTTGACAAGCTAGCCGACAGGGGTTATGCATACTTAAATTATGGAGGAAACACTTCTCCAGACTGCTGAATGGCAGCG
>NW_024396366.1:19277087-19462744 GCF_016617805.1 Bactrocera tryoni | reverse complement strand
CATGCATTAGTATTTGACAGATCACGTGGGATTTCAGACATGGTGTCAAAGAGAAAGATGCTCAGTATGCTTTGACATTTCATCATGAATAGACTTAGCCTTAGCCACAACGTCGAATTTTCAGTGAATGGGCCCTAGAAAAGTTGGCAGAAAATCCGCTTTTTTATCGACAAATTTTGTTCAGCGATGAGGCTCATTTCTGGTTGAATGGCTACGTAAATAAGCAAAATTGCCGCATTTGGGGTGAAGAGCAACCAGAAGCCGTTCAAGAACTGCCCATGCATCCCGAAAAATGCACTGTTTGGTGTGGTTTGTACGCTGGTGGAATCATTGGACCGTATTTTTTCAAAGATGCTGTTGGACGCAACGTTACGGTGAATGGCGATCGCTATCGTTCGATGCTAACAAACTTTTTGTTGCCAGACATGTGGTTTCAACAAGATGGCGCTACATGCCACACAGCTCGCGATTCTATGGCCATTTTGAAGGAAAACTTCGGAGAACAATTCATCTCAAGAAATGGACCCGTAAGTTGGCCACCAAGATCATGCGATTTAACGCCTTTAGACTATTTTTGTGGGGCTACGTCAAGTCTAAAGTCTACAGAAATAAGCCAGCAACTATTCCAGCTTTGGAAGACAACATTTCCGAAGAAATTCGGGCTATTCCGGCCGAAATGCTCGAAAAAGTTGCTCAAAATTGGACTTTCCGAATGGACCACCTAAGACGCAGCCGCGGTCAACATTTAAATGAAATTATCTTCAAAAAGTAAATGTCATGAACCAATCTAACGTTTCAAATAAAGAACCGATGAGATTTTTGCAAATTTTAGAATTGGTTTGCACAATATGAATATATATTGTTAAGACGACAATCATCCGTATTGAGTCAAGATCGAGGACGTCCTAGATTAAGTCTGGTAGAGTGCTCAGAGAGAACAAAGCGGCGAAGGATAGCAGATTTAGCAGAACTCGATGTGTCCGCTGCTGATGATTTGCGTTTGGCTTGTAGGGAACCGAATAAGTCTATCTTTCGCGCAAAGACGTTTGAAGTAATATCACTTATCACCGAAGCAAATTTAACCAAGCACCAGTATCAACTTATTAGAAGCTTCGTTAACAATAAACTTGATGTTAACTTTTTACCTTGCTATGATAATATTTTAAAAGAAAAACAGAAAAGTTATCCTGGGCAAATAAAAGTTTCAGAAGCTTACGCTGAAGTTGAGCTACAAAAATTATTGGAACACACTGCGTCGCGAATTTTAGAGTTGCAAAGCGATGATATTAATGAACTCAATGACTCCTTTAATTACCTAACATTAATAGGAAAATGGGGCTTTGATGGCAGTTCTGGGCAGAGCGAATATAAGCAAAAATTCGAAAATAATAATTTGGAAGACAGTAATTTATTTGTTACGTCATATGTCCCTCTACAAATGATAATAAAATCGCAAAATGATGAGGAGCACAAACTAATTTGGAAAAACCCCCGACCCCGATCTGCTATATATGCTCGGCCAAACCTACTGAGATGAACGATATTGACGAATGCTTGAAAAAAGAAGTACGAACAGATCGCTACGAATTCGGATTGTCTCCCTTACATGCCTACATTCGATTTTGTGAATATTTCCTTCACGTTTCTTATAGACTTGAAATCAGACAATGGCAAATAAGGGGTTTAGAAGATAAAGTACGATTTCTAAGAAGGATAAAACATATCCAGTGCGAGTTTCGTGAAAAACTGGGTCTCATAGTCGACAAACCAAAAACAGGAGGTAGTGGATCTTCAAACAATGGAAATACTGCTAGAAAATTTTTCAACGATGCCCATACATCTGCTGAAATAACAGGCATAGAAAAAGTATTAATTGAAAATTTTGTAGTATTACTACAAGCATTATCATCAGGGTACAAAATTAATGTGGAAAAATTTAGGAAATTTGCACTAGATACTGCAAGAGAATTAACGTCAAGGTATTCCTGGTATTATCTTCCTGCGTCAGTCCATAAAATTTTAATTCACGCTCCCGACGTGACGTTAGGATGTATCGACTCCATCACACACGAAAGAACTCACGTGTCGCTACAAATCAGGACTTATTAAACCGACTACTCTTGAGCTCAGATCCTTTCATATCTGGTCAAAGAAAACTACGATGCAAAAGTAAATCAATTTTATTAAAATCAGTTTTTGATTTAGTTGAATAATATTCAAATAATTCTTTTTTTTGTTAATCAACTTTTTTATTATTATCATCGGCGGGTGGCGGAATTTGAAAACAGATTGGGCTTTGGAGCGGTTTATTTATGTTAATATAATTGTTAATTACTTGTTATGATTTTAAAAAGCTTAGGAAACAATTTCACTTTAATATAGGCATATATTAATATTATGTATTTTGGCCGCTGATTTCATATAATACCGACCACTGTGCATCGGTGCGATCACAAAAGTGACAAATGTGGCAAGCAAGGCCATCGAAGGAACGAGTTGGATGTATGGTACGAAAGAATACTGCGCAGTCGTAACGGGTATGTTCGAGTTGAACAATAAATACCGCAATATTGCAACCCTGTTACTTACTTGATACTCTGTTGCTGATACTCAGCTGATAGTCTTCAGCAATATTGCGAGCATAATTTTCACAGAACGTTATGCTTTAAAAAGTCATAGTTAAAATGGAAATTTTAACGTATTTAATAACTTATGAGATTATGGAAAAGCAAAGTGACAATTTTTTAAAAAATAGAAACAAACGAAGAAGGATTATGATACGGAGAAGAGAGCTTTTGTTAAAGGAAAGCTGTAAAAGAAGAAAAGTGACAAAAGTACGCAATTTTTTTAAAATTGTAAAGTCATATCAAGATGATATTTTTCTCTCTTATTTTCGGATGGCTCGCGCGGTATTTGTTGTCAGTTAAGTATTTTCATAGCTAAATGTGTATCTTTGTTTTACACAATGAAATTTATTTTATCTAGAAGTTAGAAAACGCTCTTATCCCTTTTTGGTCCCCAATGGATACCAAATATTCATTGAAGCAATCCCTATATATTACAGTATGGAAACTGGGTAACAGCAGAACAACGTATCGCGAACTATCTGATCGCTTTGATGTGGGCAAAGGAACATCTCATAAATTATTTTTCCAAGCTATAAAAGCAATATGCTGTCTTAAAGGCGAAATTTCGTGGCCCACGATTACTGAGCAACAGCAAATAATGGAAAGCTTCCAGACAATAAGAGCGAGCTCCTTTCCTTTCGTTATTGGGTGTATGGATGGAATTCACTTTAAAATAAGTACACCAAAACATGATGCAATTAGCTACTACGACCGTAAGGGAGTACATTCTATGATTATGCAGGTTCCTAATAAATGTATTTGCTTTAATAAATTTGTAAAAAAAAAATTATTTTAGGCTATATGCGACAGTAAGCTTCGGTTTTTGGATGTATTTATTGGCTTTCCTAGAAGTTGCCATGATGCTAACGTTTGGAACGGCTGCCCAATTTTTAAAGGAATCACATCCAGCGAGGTTCCAATAGCTAGTGGTGGCATAATTTTAACTGACTCAGCGTATCCCCTATCTAAATATTTGATAGTCCTATTTAGGGACAATGGGCGCCTTACTACTGATGATAGGAAATTTAATTACTACCTTAGCTCTATCCGAGTGCTTATAGAACAAGCATTTGGTGTTTTACGACAAAAATTCAAAATACTTAATCATATTGATGTAATTTCTTCAAAGAGTGTCTCTAAAGTGGTGTTGTCTTGTGCTATTTTGCATAATTTTATAATAAATAATGACGAAGACTCAAATATTGTCGAAAGCAATGGAATAATGCCAAATACTAATGATGATCCTGAAACAGAAAATATAAATAATATTAACGACAGCAGTGAAGGTATCTCTCGGAGAAATGAATTGAAAATGTTGTTCACTTCATAAGAATTCACTTTTTTTATTTCATTAATTTTTTGTATGCATTTTCAAAACAATATATTTTGAACTCCACTTGATTTAAATTAAAAAACTAAAACTAAATTCACAGCGTTTTATTTAATAAATGAATTAAAACTATGGTTAATAAAACTGATTTCCTTTTCATTAAATTTATAGCTAAATACTTGCAAATGTTACTTTTGCAAAAATTTATCCAGCACTTCTTTTAATCCTAGCATTATTTTAGCTTTTTCTTTTTCAAATTCCAACTTTTCTCTTTCAAGCGTCATCACTTCTCTATGCCGGAGTTTTTCCTCTTCCGATTCCTTTTTTAAAAATTCCAACGTTTCATTTCCCGATACTGTGCGTTTTTTTTAGAGAAATTTTGCTGGTTTCCCCTTACGTCTGAGACACTCTCCACAACATCATTGTCCTCTCGGCACATTTCGTTTGCTCTTATGTGTTCTGCAGTAGAGCAGCTTGGAAGATATAATGAGTTTTGTAGGTTTTCAGATGGAGGGTCAACTGAATGTCTATTGCCGTAAACTTCAACAAAATCATTAAAAAAAATCCCAAGTGGTTGCATCTCTACCTGTTGATCTATTCCGCTTTTTTATTCTTTTGTAAGTTGCTAGCATGTTGAGGAATTTTCTTTGGAGTTGCTTTTTTGTCGCAGTTAATTCAGGAGCTTCAGTCTTTATATTGTCCACCACTTTGCCCCAAAGAACCGATTTTTTTCTTTTGCCGCAAGAAACTCTTGCTCCATGTCCAGTCGACAACTGACCAACAATTTGGACTCAGCTGAACTTAATTTTATTCTAAAAATAACAAAAAGAAATATTTAATATGTAAACTATAATGAATTCTATATTAAATATCAAATATTGCGAAGTTTACTTACATTTCGTCCTCCATTTCAAATGCGCAGAAATTTTTTTTGTGTTGCGTTTGATTGGCTAGTGATGAGCAACAGATTGATTACATTTTCTTGCACGAACGTGTGACGTTACCACTGTTGCCGAAATTTTCGCGGCGAACGCGATACTTTCTCATAAAAAGTAACAATGCCGCAATATTTACTGAACGAACACACCCAACGTTTGACGTTAAAAATGCGTTCAATATTGGCCATATATAACACTGTGGAACATTTTTGGGATTATTGTCTGGGGGGTGAGAAATTCCAAGTCAGGGTGATGGTACTAGGTCAGTATAGTAAAACCCTCAAAGGGTTTG
Organism: Bactrocera tryoni; assembly: GCF_016617805.1. Lineage (NCBI taxonomy): Eukaryota > Metazoa > Arthropoda > Insecta > Diptera > Tephritidae > Bactrocera > Bactrocera tryoni. The sequence continues at coordinate 19,457,557 of NW_024396366.1, read as the reverse complement.
GCGTTCGTATGTGTCAGTTTTTTTATGACCTTTTAAATTTTTTCCTTATCTTGATGTTTTTTCGCTTAGTAAAAAAAAAATAAAAAACAGTCCAGGCAATATTTATTAAAATAAATAAAAATAAATAAATAAAATAAAAATAAAAAATTATAAAAATGTTTACTTTATTTTTTTACTAGTTTATGGCCAGAAGTCTGGAGTTATTGGGGAAAATTTATAAAAAAGGCGATAAATGACACTTTTTTGAATAAAAACAAATAAAAACAAATAGAAATTGTAATTCTTAATTTTTCTAATTTTGTTACATCAAAATCGGACAAGTGGTTCGCGAGTTATGTTAAACTACGTGTTTGCCAAAAAAAACTGACACATACGAACGCCAAACCCTTTGAGGGTTTTACTATACTGACCTAGTACCATCACCCTAACTTGGAATTTCTCACCCCAAGATTAGCTGTTGTACTATGTAATTAGCGCTCTCGAATGCAAAAGAACACCGAAGTATTTGTTGAGAATTATCTCCAAATATCTGTCGAATAGGCTGTTACTCTATGATACCGATGGGGGAACAAAAAAGTACAGGGTGACGAGAGGGGTACCAAAAGGCTCAGTTCTGGGTCCACTGCTGTGGAGCGTGTTATATGACTGAGTGCTTCGACTCCCATTAAAAAGAGGGGGGAATGAAATCAGTCAAGTAGAAAGCTTATGTGAAGACACCGCTTTAAGAATAAAGAGCTGACTCACGGTAAAAAAGCTCCAACTAGCAGCCCAAAAAATGGAAGCAAAAAGTAGAAAATGCTACTTTTAATATTGATGACCACAGTATAACGACGCAGCAATCGTTAAAATACCTAGGCGTTGTAATAGACACGCGGCTTAATTATTACACGCACATTGAAAAAGCATGTGCAAAAGCGACGCGAATAACGGTGGCCCGATCCAGGATGATGGCTAATATTGAAGGATCAAGCCAAGGCAAGCGAGCACTCTTGGTTCAAGTGAGTCAGTCCGTGCTAATGTACGCGGCGCCCATATGGGGACCAGCAATGCATAATAAGACATACGTGAAGAAAGCAACATCTCTGACTCGGCTTAATGCAATTAGAGTTATTTGTGGATTCCGCACGGTGTCGTACGAGGCGGTTGGAGTCAAAGCGGGTATCATACCACTGGACATAATGGCGTTAGAGCTCAAAAGAGTTTACGAGAAATCAAGAAGCGTTAGGATCCGTCTTACAACAGCAGAGCGAAATAAAGAAAGGGAGGAAAGTATATGTGAGTGGCAGAGGCGCGGGACATGGCAGAAAATGGAAGGTGGACATATAAGTCAATCTGAAAGGTGAAAACATGGGTGGAGAGGAAGAACGGCGATTCTGATTACTACCTGACGCAATTCCTGACCGAACACGGATGCTTCCGAGAGTACCTCTATAAATACGGTCACGAGAGCAGAATGTTCATTCTGCGGCAATGGCAGCGAAAACGAGCAGTATATTTTCTTTTACTGTCCGAAATTCGAAGCAGAAAGAAACGACTTAGAAATTATTATCAACGAACCTGTGACTCCAGAGAATATCGTGCACCACATGACAAAATTGTGTGGAATAAAGTGAAGAACTGAGGAAATAGGAAAGGCAACGAAGTAGCGAGAGCAAAAGAGAAGTAGAGAAGAGTAGTCCAGAAAGGTGCCCACGAAGATCCAATTTAGGCTGAGCCTGGTCCAGCAAAGAAATGCTTAACGGCAGTCCCGTAGGATCAGTGAACTGCAGTCGGAATTAGGGTTTAGTATGTAGGTGTACTGTTACGCAAGTTCAGCATGGTATGATCATCCATACTGGGCGTGGTCCCGAAAGAAGTGTACCCTTAGCGTGCAGTATAAATCGTGCATGCCGTCTGGGACTGACGGTATTTAAGTATGAAAGATTCCTCCTTCGAAACAAAAAAAAAAAAACACCTGTATAATTACTTTTTGTTTTTGTTTACATTTTTCTCTTTCTAATATCTAAATCAGCTGTAATATTGTAAACAATTTTCTTATTTCTTAAGAAGCAGAAGAAAAAAAAGAAGAACAGCGAGACAGATGTGAAGTGTGCACGACGTACGGCAAGATTGAGACGAATTAATCTAAACATAAATCGTTTTCTTTGTACTTTTAAAATTAATAGTTTCGTTCAATAAACCATATTATTCACTCTTTAAAACAAATAAAGTTATTGTTATCCACAAACTTGGGGGCTCAACCTAAACACAACATATTCAATTGCAAGGCAGGATGTTTCAAAATCGCGAATCAGCAAAGTTTTGGTTGGTGAAAATAAACGACGAATGCGAAAAGAGACCATTAGCGCATTTCCACATCAATATTGATTGCAAAATAAATACAGGAAGAGACACTGATGAAAGTATAAGAGAACTTAATGATGTAATAACTAATGCAGCTGTATTGGCAAAACCAAAAGGAAACAATAAACCAGTTGATATTAGAAAGATCACTAATTATGAAATAGAAAAAGTTATAAATGAGAAAAGGCGAGCTAAACGTCAATGGCAGTTAAGTCGCCCCTCTTTGCCCAATACCGCCAAAGAACCACTTGTGTCTAATAGGACTTCTACTTCTATTCCGAAGTTACTAGAATCATAAAAGAGCTAAATTCGAAAAAGGCATCAGGACACAATAATATTACTCGAAAAATGCTAATTAAGTTTCAAAATATTGCTATAACGGTGCTCTCCTTGCTATTTAATTTTACTATCAAAGATGACTCCTTTCCTCAACAAATAATATAAACCAACGCAACAATTCGGTTTTCGAGCTAAACATGGCACTGTAGAGCAAGTAAATAGAATTACCAACGAAATCAGGAAAGCACAGAGAGTACTGTTAAGCTATTTTTTAGATGTATATCAGGTGATAAGGTCTGGCATAATAACTTTTTATATAAAATCAAAATCGTTTTACCTTACGTATTGCATTAAACATAGGGCCATATTTAATAAACAGGAAATTTACAGTAAAAGTAACAGAATTCATATCAGAAGAACGAGCAATAAAGGCTGGTGTACCTCAGGGTAGCCTGCTAGGCCCAACTCTGTACATAATATATGCAGCAGACATTCCAACATCTATTATTTCGCGGATGCCACAGCTCTAGTAAGCCGTAACAAATATACCATCAGAGCATCAAGGGTATTAGAGCAGCACTTAACTTTTGTCGAAGAATGGCTAGCCAACTGGCGTATAAAGTAGTAATGAAGTAACTTATCTTGGGATTCTCCTGGATCGAAAGTTCACGTGGCAAATACATATAGCGAGTAAAATAACTTACATGATGATGGCTTTCAAACAAAAATTCTGAACATATGCTAGACAACAAAGTCCTGTTGTAATGCATTCAACTGTGAGGTACGACCTGCGCAACCAACATTGATATAATACTAAGTTTCCAATCAAAAATGCTTAGAACAATCACGGGTTCACCATGGTACATGCATAACGAAAACGTTCATAAAGATCTTGATATTCCTAAGGTAAAGAAGGAGATAGAGGACAGCAGAATGGGATATACTTTTAAACTTCACGAACATTCAAACCCATTGGCTAATGCCTTGGTAAATTTCTGCAATAAAACACGTTTAAAAATAAGTGATCTACTAGCCTACTAGAAAGCAAAGTTCTACTAAAAAAGCTCAACTACATTCTTCAGCTTCTTTAGTTTTAAACATAATTAAGATTTGAATACTTATTGTTAGGTTTTACCAAGCAGATCCAATAAATAAAGAAATATTGAAAAACAAATTAACGCATTGCATTTATTTTAGAGGATGAAGGTGATAGACGCAAAGACAGCGGCTCCGCGAATTGGAAGGTTTCATTTGTAATTACGAAGATTATGCGCAAAATTTCGCACCCATTCGATAATTACGACGATTGCGAAGCGGATACAGCGGCGAAATAGCAGAGGGCAACACAAACGACGATAGAAGCTGAAATTACGGCGAATTGGCAAACAAGTGTACGAGTTGTCAACATCATCCAACTAAAAAATCAGCTAACACTCATGAGAGAGAAAACGACGATTTTTTTTTTTATCATTTTTAAACGACGATTTAGCAACAAAAACAGAGCGCAACCATCATAATAGCGTACATTTGCAATAAATTTTCGCGATATAGAGGAAACAATGCGACAATACGATGGATCAGGCAAATTACCAGTGGAAGTTTGGAAAACGAGTTCGAGGACACATAAGCTATTATGGGATGGGATGACTTTCAAAAATATGAATTTGTTAAAAAGTCAATCAAAGGTACTGTAAACTTATTTCTATCCAGTGGAGGATGAAGTCATGTGTAGAAGTTCACGCCAGTGAGGCAAGTTCTCTGATCGCCATTCACTTGGGAGTGGCCAGAAACGATTCTTTTACATATGGCTCAAGCAGCTCACGACTTCCGGTCTTTGACCACGTATCGTCTGGGTAGAATAAAAACATCCGTTTGAAGGCGAGCTAAAGTGAGAAAGCGAAACATCTCCTACATAGGGTTGTGCGCTGGGTTTGGGATCCGCCACGTAAAAAACACCCTGAATGAAAAATAACAACCATCCTCGGATGATAGAGGCCCCTTTTGATAACGACCATGGCAAACGAAATAAGAACTACGATTTGTTGGCATGCACCAGTAATGTCCGGTCCCTTAATTGGGAAGGTGCCGCTGCCCAGCTGGTTGATGTCCTCGCAAAAATAAAGGCTGACGTCACCCGCCGTCCAAGAAATGCGATGGACGGGGCAAGGACTGAGGTGAGAAGGTCCTTGTGGTATTTACTACAGTGGCCATATAACGGAGCGCAAGTTTGGTATGGGATTCGTGGTGGGAGAGAGACTCCGTCGTCGACTACTACATATCATTCACTCCGGTGGATGAACGTCTAGCCATAATGCGCATCAAAGCGAGGTTCCTCAACATATCGCTGATTTGCGCCCACGCTCTGACGGAGGGGAAAGACGATGTGACCAAAGATGCCTTCTATGAGCGCTTGGAGCGCACCTATGAGAGCTGCCCCCACCACGATGTCAAATTCGTACTTGGTGACTTTAACGCCTGGGTAGGCAAAGAAGGTATCTTTGCGCAAAAGGTCGGTAAATACAGCCTCCACGAGTAAACATCCCCAAAATATGGTTATCTGTAGTACTAGATCCCAGAACAAGAAAATACATCAAGCTACCTGGCTGTCTCCGGATCGACAAGCAACAACCAGATCGATCATGTTGTGATAGACGGAAGACACGTCTCCAGTGTTGTAGACGTGCGTACGCTCCGAGGAACCGATGCCCAGAGCATACTAAAATTATGGAGGGAACACTTCTCCAGACTAATGAAAGACAGTGAATACATAACGGCGGGAGAAGGCGAACCCGAACAAAGAGGCGGGGCAGATGGATTGCGCTTTTCAAACACGGCGGCGAAGAACTGATAAGGGGCATGCATCAGCTTCTTTATAAAATATGGTTGGATGAAGCATGCCCAACAATTGGAATTTAAGTGGGCTCTGCCGAATCCACAAAAAAGAAGACCCCGCAATCTGCGCCAACTACCGTGGGATAAGCCTCCTCAATATTGCGTTCTATCGAGTGTATTGTGTGAAAGATTAAATCCCACCGTCAACAAACTGATTGGACCGGAGAACTTAAAAGTATAGAGAAGGTGCAAATCGAAATCTGTATGATGGTTCGATTGCGCGGCTAACAGAGCTGATAGAATTTGTCTAAGGAAATGAGCACTTTCAGTGGCAGAAATATCAGTAAATGAAATGAATCAGAAAAATATACAAAATATATAAAGTCACACCGAGAATGTAAAAAAGCATTCTCTGAGTGACATATGCATGCTTATATTGAATTATATGAACCATTGTCACATGCGTGATTACTTTTTGTTATAAGAACCATTGTTTTCCGAAAAATTTTAAAAATTTTATGTTATAAAATTAAATAAAAAATAATTTTCAATAAATTATTATTTCAAAATTATATTAATTTCGACTATTATAAAATGAACTTAAATGTGCTCGTATAAACACTTCATTCATTCCTTTCATTTCTTCAAAAAAATTAATGACCTTCATGAAATATGCATTTTCGCATTATTTCGTTATCATTTCCATATTAGTACCAATAGAATTTCTATGGCATATACATACAAGTTAACATAAGCGGTGTTACAAATGTTACAAACACGCGCACTTTATTTCACCAATGTTAATAACCCTTAGCCAACATCCGGCACGAGCTTTCACCTCAATGTTAATTTTCTTAGAATCAAAAATATTAAACTTTTTATTTAATTGTGCCAATTCAGATTCTATGTAATTTGCTAGTGCAATTGTTACAATACAGATCGCACGTAATTCACTAATGCAATAATGTTGACATAGCTTTTTGAGCGATTTCCGATCAGTACGTAAATTCAATAACCTCTTCTCAGAATTTAGCCAGCAAACTTTCAGGTGCGTTAGCATAAATTTAGCATATAAAAGAACTAGCTATTAAGATGTAAGTCAGTTGTGAATTGACTCAGAATAAAGATGGACATACTGTCCAAATAAAATAAAATAAAAATAAAAAAATAAATAATTTTTTTTTTATATGTTTTCGCGCCAGAAAACATAACTGGCGCCCGAGCAGATTACAAACGAGCGTAAAGCTGTTTGTACGTAAAAACCACGTAAAGTAAGATACAAAGGAGCGTAAAGCCATCCGTATCACGCGCCGCGCAAAAGTACACCAAAAACCACATAAAGTGTAAAAAAGGATACAAAGGAGCGTAAAGCCGTCTGTATCACGCGCCGCGTAAAAATATATCAAAAATCACGTAAAGTGTAAGAAAGGATACAAAGAAGCGTAAAGCCACCTGTATCACGCGCGGTGTAAAAGTATAAAAAAAGCTTAGGAAAAAAAGCTTAGGAAAAAAAAGCTTCTTCGCTAAATATAAACATTAGCAACCGCGGCTCTAAAGACGTTTAATTCGACAAAGGCCTCTTAGTAACCTCGGTAAAAAGGAGGTACTACGTACCAGCCTACGCGATAGAAACTCATGCTGCCTAACGAGCAACATCCAGAGGAAGACATCACTAGCCCCATATCCTCGTTCACGCCAATCCCGGAAGAAGACGCAAAAGGACAAATATACGGAGAAGACGAAGTAGAGAGAAGTAGGAGCTTAAGTATCTTAAGTATTTTTATAAGAGAGAGTCCTAGGGATAGATAAAGAAAACCATGTCTAATCCTAACAACCTAATCCGCCCCTCTTCCCTTGCACCGGCTGCATCTGCAGCACCGGCGGCTCCAAATGCACCACAAAACAACCAATTATGTATGGACGACTTAACTGCCCTAATATCGAATATAGCTTCAGACATTCTTAAGCGACAAGGACCACTAGTAGTTGAAGCAACACTGAATCCTAACAGTAGCCTATCTTCCGCAGTAGATCAGACAATTGAAGAAGGGCATCTAACAAATCTTGATAGAATACCCGACGTAGTAAAATATTTAAAAGAATTTTCCGGTTGTCCAGGTGAATTTAACTCTTGGAAAAAGAGTGTAGACCGCATTCTCAATATCTATGAGAACCAAAAAGGAACACTAAAATATTACGGTATACTTAGTGTAGCCAGAAATAAAATAGTAGGCAATGCTGATCTGGCATTAGAATCATACAACACGCCTCTTGACTGGTCAGCTATATCTAAATGCTTAACTATGCATTATGCAGACAAACGCGATCTTTCCACTTTGGAATATCAAATGACAACCTTAATAAAAGGGTAACAAGACAATTTCTGAGTTTTATGAGCAAGTCTACAAACACCTTTCATAATTTTGGACAAATTAGGATGCCTTGAAATGGGTAATGAATCCCTACGCATGATGACCCAGTCCTACAGAGATAAGGCATTATATACCTTCATTAGAGGACTAAACGGAGACCTACCAAGACTGTTAGGCATAAAGGAACCTCGTGACCTACCACAAGCCCTTCATCTATGCTTAAGATTAGGTAACCAGAACTTTCGCACAAACCATGCAAACCACGACAAGCAGGTGTACCACAATAATCGATTCTTTCCTAAAAATTATCCATCTCAAGGTCAACGCCAAAATTTTTACCCTCAATTGGCACATGTGCCACAACCACAGTAATTAGGCAAGCAGGGTAGACAACAGATGCATTTCCAAAATACAAATGCTCCTCCTAGACCACCAAAACCCCAACCAAAACCTGAACCAATGGATATTGACCAAAGTATCCACTCAAGGCGAATTAATTATATGAATAGATCACCTCAAAATCACTTTCAAGGCAAGAGACAGCCTTCGCCCAATAATTTCCAACATAACAAACATCAGAGAACTTTCCACATTGATACAATGGAAGAAGAAAATGAAAAAATTGAATATGTAGAGCCTAGCGATATCCATTTTTTAGCATGATTAGCTCTTCTCTTCCTTATTTCGAAGTGAAGACGGAGAGCGGTAATATTTTAAAGTTTCTGGTAGATACTGGATCAAGTAAAAATTATGTTAAACCTGAATTAGTTGTAAAAAGAATACAAAATGAAAACCCATTTTTTGCAAGATCAATAATCGGCGATGTAAAAATTAGTGAGCATACTTACGTACAACTCTTTAATATCCCAAATAAAATAAGACTTTACCTAATGCCGTCCTTGAAGACTTTTGATGGAATATTAGGAAATGACACACTAAAAGCACTTAATGCAATAATCTATACCAATAATAACTATATGAAGCTAGGAAACGGTTTCACTGTTTACCTTAAGCAGCTTCCTTCGCCAAGCGTAAATAAAATAAATATTAAAATGGAAAACCTATCCTCCAAACAAAGTAAAGAAATGGAAAAGATTGTAAGTGTTAATTCAAAATTGTTCTCGGAACCAGACGAAAAACTTACTTACACAACAAAGGTCGTGGGACAGATCAGAACGACGACTGACTCTCCCGTTTACACACGATTCTATCCTTACCCCACATCCCTTAGGAGCGAGGTAGAGTCACAAGTAAAAAAACTTTTAAACGATGGTATCATAAGGCCATCCAGATCACCATACAATTCACCAGTATGGATCGTACCAAAAAAGGCAGATTCAGCCGGTAACAAACAATACCGTATGGTAATTGACTATAGTGAAACTAAATGCTGTCACAACGCAGACAGATATCCCATACCGAGATATCAGAAGTAATATCTCCAGCTCTGGAAATAGCAATTTCTTTTCCGTTCTTGATTTAAAAGTGGTTTTCACCAAATTCCACCTAAAAAAATCTGACATCGAAAAAACCGCGTTCTCTATTAACAAATGGTAGCAATATGAATTTACAAGGTTACCATTTGGATTAAAAAAATGTCCCATCTATCTTCCAACGAGCATTGGATGATATACTCCGGGAGCACATTGGAAAATGTTGTTATGTTTATATTGATGACATTATTATTTTTCAGCAAAACTGAAGAAGAACACTTTAACCACATAAAAAGAATATTCAAAACTCTGGAAGAAGCCAATATGAAGGTTCAATTAGACAAATGTAATTTTTTTAAAAAAGAAGTAGAATTTCTCAAAGCTTCGTTATCACCCCGGATAGTATAAACAGAAATCCAATAAAAGTGGATGCAATTGCACGAATTTCCACAAGCAGCAACCCTAAAGGAACTCCGAAGCTTCCTGGGAATGTCTGGATACTATCGCAAATTTATAAAAGACTATGCAAAATTAGCTAAACCCTTGACATCACTCTTAAGAGGGGAAGAAGGGAGAATTTCCAAAAATAAATCTCAACATGTGAAAATCACTTTAAATAAAGAAGCAGTTCAAGCCTTAAACAATATAAAAAATTCACTTATTTCTAGAGATGTTGTACTAGCATACCCTGATTACAGTAAGAAATTCGAGTAAGTAACAGACGCCTCCAACTATGCTATTGGAGCCGTCCTATCTCAAGATTCGAAACCTTTAGCGTTCATCTCCAGAACACTAAATAAAACTGAAGAGCATTATGCAGCTAACGAGAAAGAGATGCTCTAAACACAAATTTTTACTGACCACCAGCCGCTTACATATGCGCTGAGTAACAAAAACAGTAATACAAAAATGAAAAGATGGAAAGCAGCTTTAGAAGAATATTCCTATGAATTGTTTTATAAACCAGGCAAACAAAGTGTCGTTGCCGATGCATTGTCAAGAATACCAATAAAAGAGTCTAAAGTCAATACCTTGTCGATAGCAACAAACTCGGACAAGAGCTCGTCACATAATTTAATATACAGCATCGAAGCACCTATTAATGTCTTCAAAAATCAAATTTTTCTGAAGCAAGATGAAGTCTCTAGTTATCAATTCAAAATAATATTTCCCACATACCATCGTCATATTGTAACAGAACCAGACTACTCCCAACAAACTTTAATTTCGATTCTCAAAAGATATCTCAACCCGTCGGTGATAAATTGCATAAAAACTAACGAACCTGTAATGAGCAAGATTCAGCAACTGTATCCTTACATTTTAGTAAATATCGGATCAGGTTCACACAAGTAGAAGTTAAAGATATAACTAGTCAACAAGAACAAGAAGAAACTCATAATTAAAACACACAATCGTGCTCATAGAAATAGCAAGGAGAACAGGACACAAATTTAGAAAAATATTATTTTCCCGGAATGGCAAATAAAATCAAGAAAATTATAAAGCTATGTACTACATGTAAAAGAAAATAAATACGATCGTCATCCGTCAAAGCCCGAAATACAGGCTACACCTATTCCAGAATTTCCAGGTCAGATCGTTCACATAGACATATTCCTAACCAGCAAGCAATTAGTTCTCACCGCTGTAGATAAATTTTCAAAATACGCTATTACAAAAATAATACAATCAAAAGCAGCAGAAGACATTAGGCAACTATTAGAGACATTCTTTTCTCTTTTGTGCCACAAACCATAGTAAGTGGACAATGAGAAATCCTTTTTAACTCCGAATCAATAAATTTTATGATAGAAAATGAATTTGGGATAGAAATATATAGAACTCCTCCATATACAAGCTGTTCAAACGGACAAGTAGAACGTTTTCATTCCACGCTTCAAGAAATAATGCGTTGTCTACAAGTAGAAAAAACTCATAGATCATTTCAGGAACTTTTAGAAAAATCTGTTAAGGAATATAACTATTCAGTTCATTCCTTCTTCTTCTTCTTAATTGGCGTAGACACCGCTTACGCGATTATAGCCGAGTTAACAACAGCGCGCCAGTCGTTTCTTCTTTTTGCTGCATGGCACCAATTGGATATTCCAAGCGAAGCCAGGTCCTTCTCCACTTGGTCCTTCCAGCGGAGTGGAGGTCTTTCTCTTCCTCTGCTTACCCCGGCGGGTACTCCGTCGAATTTTTTCAGAGCTGGAGTGTTTTCATCCATCCGGACAACATGACCTAGCCAGCGTAGCCGCTGTCTTTTAATTCGCTGAACTATGTCAATGTCGTCATATATCTCGTACAGCTCATCGTTCCATCGGATGCGATATTCGCCGTGGCCAATGCGCAAAGGACCATAAATCTTTCGCAGAATTTTTCTTTCGAAAACTCGTAACGTCGACTCACCAGGAGGATGGAGTCATGTGTAGAAGTTCACGCAAGTGAGGAAAGTTCTCTGATCGCCATTCACTTGGGAATGGCCAGAAACGATTCTTTTACACATGGCTCAAGCAGCTCACTACTTCCGGTCTTTGACCAAGTATCCTCTGGGTAGCCTAAGAACATCCGTTCGAAGGCGAGCTAATGTGAGAAGGCGAAACATTCCCTACATAGGGTTGTGCGCTGGGCTTGGGACCCGCCACGTAAAAAGCCTACCCCAATGAAAAAAAGTTGAAACAGCCTCGGATGAGAGACCCCCCTTTTGATGACGACCATGGCAAACGGAATAAGGACTACGATTTGAGGGCATGCACCTGGAATATCCGGACCCTTAATTGGGAAGGTGCCGCTGCCCAGCTGGTTGATGTCCTCGCAAAAATAAAGGCTGACATCACCGCCGTCCAAGAAATGTGATGGACGGGACAAGGACAGAGACGAGTAGGTCCTTGTGGCATTTACTACAGTGGCCATATAAAGGAGCGCAAGTTCGGTGTTGCATTCGTGGTGGGAGAGAGACTCCGTCGCCGAGTACTATCATTCACTCCGGTGAATGAACGTCTAGCCACAATCCGCATCAAAGCGAGGTTCTTCAACATATCGCTGATTTGCGCCCACGCCCCGACGGAAGAGAAGGACGATGTGACCAAAGATGCCTCCTATGAGCGCTTGGAGCGCGCTTATGAGAGCAGCCCCCGCCACGATGTCAAAATCGTGCTTGGCGACTTTAACGCCAGGGTGGGCAAAGAAGGTATATTTGGCACTACGGTCGGTAAATTCAGCCTCCACGACGAAACATCCCCAAATGTGTTGAGATATGGTTATCTGTAGTACTAGATTCCAGCATAAGAAGATTCATCAAGCTACCTGGCTGTCTCCGGATCGAAAAACTACCAACCAGATCGATCACGTTGTGATAGATGGAAGACACGTCTCCAGTGTTTTAGATGTGCGTGCGCTCCGAGGTCCTAACATCGACTCCGGACCACTATCTTGTTGCAGCTAAGATTCGCACTCGCCTCTGTGCAGCAAAAAACGTACGCCAACAAACACAAGGAAGGTTCGACGTCGAGAAGCTGCAATCAGAACAGACAGCCGAACGATTTTCTACTCGGCTTGCACTCCTGCTCTCTGAGAGCACTAGTCAACAACTCGGTATAAGGGAACTGTGGGACGGCATTTCAAACTCCTTACGTACAGCTGCAACCGAAACCATTGGTTTTCGGAAAGAGCAAAAGAACAGCTGGTACGACGAGGAGTGCCGTGTCGCAGCGGAGAGAAAACAGGCTGCCTACCTCGCAACGTTACGATCGACCACTACAAGTGCGGGATGGGATAGATACCGAGAGTTGAAGAGGGAAGCGAGACGCATTTGCAGACAGAAGAAGAAAGAGGCCGAAATGCGTGAGCACGAAGAGCTTGATAAGCTGGCCGACAAAGGGTAATGCTCGAAAACTCTACGAAAAATGCGGCGGCTTACAGAAGGTTTCAAGACCGGAGCATACTCTTGTAGAACCCCAAAGGTGATCTAGTCACTGATGCCCAGAGCATAGTTAAATTATGGAGGGAACACTTCTCCAGCCTGCTGAATGGCAGTGAACGCACAACACCAGGAGAAGGGAGAACCCGATTCCCCAATCGATGACGATGGAGCAGACGTTCCATTACCCGACCATGAAGAAGTTCGAATAGCAATTGCCCGCCTCAAGAACAACAAAGCGGCAGGGGCCGACGGACTACCTGCCGAGCTATTCAAACACGGCGGCGAAAAACTAATAGGGAGCATGCGTCAGCTTCTTTGTAAAATATGGTCGGACGAGAGCATGCCCAACGATTGAAATTTAAGTGTGCTATGCCCAATCCATAAAAAAGGAGACCCCACAATCTGCGCCAACTACCGTGGGATTAGCCTCCTCAACATCGCATATAAGGTTCTATCGAGCGTATTGTGTGAAAGATTAAAGCCCACCGTCAACAAACTGATTGGACCTTATCAGTGTGGCTTCAGACCTGACAAATCAGCAACCGACCAGATGTTCAGCATGCGCCAAATCTTGGAAAAAGCCCGTGAAGGGAGAATCGACACACCCAACCTCTTCGTTGATTTCAAAGCTGCTTTCGAAAGCACGAAAAGGAGCTGCGTTTATGCCGCGATGTCTGAATTTGGTATCCCCTGCAAAACTAATACGGCTGTGTAAACTGACGTTGAACAACACGAAAAGCTCCGTCAGGATCGGGAAGGAGCCTCTCCGGAGACGTTCGATACCAAACGAGGTTTCAGACAAGGCGACTCCTATCGTGCGACTTCTTCAACCTGCTCCTGGAGAAAATAGTTCGAGCTGCAGAATTAAACAGAGAAGGTACCATCTTCTATAAGAGTGTACAGCTGCTGGCGTATGCCGACGATATTGATATCATCGGCCTCAACACCCGCGCCGTTAGTTCTGCTTTCTCTAGGCTGGACAAGGAAGCACAGAAAATGGGTCTGGTAGTGAACGAGGGCAAAACGAAATATCTCTTGTCATCAAACAAACAGTCGTCGCACTCGCGACTTGGCTCTCATGTCACTGTTGACAGTCATAACTTTGAAGTTGTAGATAATTTCGTCTATTTAGGAACCAGCATTAACACCACTAATAATGTCAGCCTGGAAATCCAACGCAGGATTGCTCTTGCCAGTAGATTAGGCAATTAATTATCACCTAGGTATAGAAAAGCGATTGTAGCACAAAACTATAACTCAACAATCAAAACAGAATCTGCAAAAATAGTTCATAAGAATGATATTAAGCAGTAAGCGATAAATACACGTTTTCTTATTTTTTGTTTTCCCCAAGGATCATGGAAAAAATAGCATTTTATTTGTTACTGACAACGACGATTATGGCTCAAAAAATTGACATTTAAGACTTGACCAATAATAACGGGTATATTCCCATCAAGACGGACGAATTAAGGGTAATCGACCATTACGACAAGATCCTTCACTTCGTCAATCTGACAGCATTCGACGAAACGACTTTTTTAATTTCACGTAACATCGAAGCATTAACAGCAATAACTTTCGAAGACAAACAATTATTGGATACTTTACATAAAAACTTCATTTTACTAAGAGCTAAAATATATAATTTGCACCCACATCTTAAGACGAAACGAGGCTTAGTAAATATATTAGGTAAAGGACTGAAATTTATAGCAGGCACTATGTACAGTGAGGACGAAGAACAGGTCAATGACGCCCTTAGTAAAATTCACCAAAATAACCAAATTATGGAAAACAACATAGGTAATCTAACTTACTTTAACAACATCTTAGCAAATCAAATTAGTAACATTACGAGTCACATAAATGAGCAGCAGACCGTTATTCAGGACTACATAAATTTATTTCAAGAAAACACACAGAATAGGATAAAAACATTAGAAGACGAAGTACAATTTATAGAACAGGTGTACCGAATAGACAATGACATATCTCTTTTGCGACATCACATTAACGACATTGGGCAAATAATTTTTTCAAGTAAGCTCGGTATAATCCCTTCGGACATTTTAACAAAAACAGAACTAGACATAATAACTGACTTTGACAGCTACACAAATATAAAGATAGCAGTCGGCACGCAAGATCAAAACATTATAATAATCCTCCAATTTCCCCAATATTCTCCTAATATCCTTTCAAGAATAATTTTCGAACCTACTCCTAATATGAACAATAAATCTATAAAATTAAGCACTTACGAATATTTTACGGACTCGAGCAACAATGTATATGAGATAAATATCACAAATAATCTTAAGAAAAACCTAAAAAGAAATTCTGATATATGTATATCGAAAATATTGAACTTTGAAGAAGCATACTGCGCTATGCAAACGTTAACAAACACTGATATAATCGAAATATTATCTGGTATATTAATTTTCAAAAATTTTTTCTCTGAATTATCTCATAATTGTAATAAAGTAGATTTAAAAATAAAAGGAACATTCCTACTTAAATTTGAAAATTGTGAAATCTTTGCTAAAAGCAAAACATACTCAAACGTTAAAATAACAAGTAAGGAAGGGCTAAGTTCGGGTGTCACTCTCGCATGATAAAGTGATAATCGAGATTTCATTATACGTCATTTACATATTTTTCAAATACCGTATTTTTGTAAAGTTTTATTCCGCTATCATCATTGGTTCCTAATGTATGTACTCGTATTATACAGAAAAGGCATCAGATGGAATTCAAAATATTGTTATATTGGAAGAAGGCGTGGTTGTGAACCGATTTCACCTATATTTTGCACATGTCATGAGGGTGTTAAGAAAATGTTATATACCGAATTTCATTGAAATCGGTAGAGTAGTTCCTGAGATATGGTTTTTGGTCCATAAGTGGGCGAGGCCACGCCCATTGTCAATTTTTAAAAAACGCCTGGGTGCAGCTTCCTTCTGCAATTTCTTCCGTAAAATTTAGTGTTTCTGACGTTTTTTGTTAGTCGGTTAACGCACTTTTAGTGATTTTTAACATAACCTTTATATGGGAGGTGGGCATGGTTATTATCCGATTTCTTCCGTTTTCGAACTGTATATGGAAATGCCTGAAGAAAACGACTCTGTACAGTTTGGTTGACATAGCTATAGTAGTTTCCGAGATATGTACAAAAAACTTAGTAGGGGGCGGGGCCACGACCACTTTTCCAAAAAAACTGCGTCCAAATATGCCCCTCCTTAGTGCTATCCTTTGTGCCAAATTTCGCTTTAATATCTTTATTTATGGCTTAGTTATGACACTTTATAGGTTTTCGGTTTCCGCCATTTTGTGGGCGTGGCATTTGGCCGATTTTGCCCATCTTCGAACTTGACCTTCTTATGGAGCCAAGAAATACGTGTACCAAGTTTCATCAAGATATCTCAATTTTTACTCAAGTTACAGTTTGCACGGACGGACGGACAGACGGACGGACGGACAGACAGACATCCGGATTTCAACTCTACTCGTCACCCTGATCACTTTGGTATATATAACCCTATATCTAACTCTTTTAGTTTTAGGACTTACAAACAACCGTTATGTGAACAAAACTATAATACTCTCCTTAGCAACTTTGTTTGTAAGTCCTAAAACTAAAAGAGTCAGATATAGGGTTATATATACCAAAGTGATCAGGGCGACGAGTAGAGTCGAAATACGGATGTCTGTCTGTCCGTCCGTCCGTCTGTCCGTCCGTCCGTCCGTGCAAGCTGTAACTTGAGTAAAAATTGAGATATCATGATGAAATTTGGTACACGTATTCCTTGGCTCCATAAGAAGGTTAAGTTCGAAGATGGGAAAAATCGGCCCACTGCCACTGGGGGGCGTGGCCCCGCCCCCTACTAATTTTTTTGTACATATCTCGGAAACTACTATAGCTATGTCAACCAAAGTCTATAGAGTCGTTTTCTTCAGGCATTTCCATATACAGTTCAAAAATGGAAGAAATCGGATAATAACCACGCCCACCTGCCATACAAAGGTTATGTTCAAAATCACTAAAAGTGCGTTAACCGACTAACAAAAATCGTCAGAAACACTAAATTTTACGGAAGAAGTGACAGAAGGAAGCTGCACCCAGGCTTTTTTTAAAAATTGAAAATGGGCGTGGCGCCGCCCACTTATGGACCAAGAACCATATCTCAGGAGCTACTAGACCGATTTCAATGAAATTCGGTATATAATATTTTCTTAACACCCTGATGACATGTACGAAATATGGCTGAAATCGGTTCACAACCTCGCCTTCTTCCAATATAAAGCTATTTTGAATTCCATCTGATGCCTTCTTTGTATAATACGAGTATAAACATTAAGAACCAATGATGATAGCGGAATAAAACTTTACAAAAATACGGTATTTGAAAAATATGTAAATGACGTATTATGAAATCTCGATTATCACTTTACCATGCGAGAGTATAAAATGTTCGGTGACACCCGAACTTAGCCCTTCCTTACTTGTTATTATTATTGTAGCAATTATTCTTATTTGCATTTTTAAATATAAGCAAAAATTTTATGTTACATCTGAAACGCTAAAAACCAATGAAAGTGAGCTAAATGGTCCATTCCTACAAATTAAAAATTCAGCACCTAGTAATAATACCGATTGAGGACAATCGATTTAAGAGGGGAAGAGTTAACACAAGCGGTGTTACAAATGTTACAAACACGCGCACTTTATTTCACCAATGTTAATAACCTTAGCCAACATCCGGCACGAGCTTTCACCTCAATGTTAATTTTCTTAGAATCAAAAATATTCCAACTTTTTATTTTAATTGTGCCAATTCAGATTCTATGTAATTTGCTAGTGCAATTGTTACAATACAGATCGCACGTAATTCACTAATGCAATAATGTTGACACAGCTTTTGAGCGATTTCCGATCAGTACGTAAATTCAATAACCTCTTCTCAGAATTTAGCCAGCAAACTTTCAGGTGCGTTAGCATAAATTTAGCATATAAAAGAACTAGCTATTAAGATGTAAGTCAGTTGTGAATTGACTCGGAATAAAGATGGACATACTGTCCAAATAAAATAAAATAAAAATAAAAAAATAAATAATTTTTTTTTTTATATGTTTTCGCACCAGAAAACGTAACTTACATATGTACATAAATTATTTCTTTGGCACATTTGTCTGTACATATGTACATACATTCATAATAACAAGTGTCGCACGCTTCTTTCGCATCTCCGTTGTCACGGTCAACCAATGCCCGAAAGTTGCGGTTTGTCAAAGAGTCAAGTGCTGCACACATTGAGCGCGAATACACTCGTTCTTATGGACACAGTTATATAGTTGTGAAGCTGCCTCAATAAATGTGTCCCTAAGAACGTGTGTATTCTAATATTTGACAAATGTCGCTTGCAGTCTGTCGCGCTCATTGTGTTCAGCACTTCTGTGCTGATAGAAAATCCAAGCTGTGCCGAAAAAAATAAACGAATGGCCGCCAATTATCACCGTTTCCCTTGCCGCTGTATATGAATGAAGATGTATGAGCTTGCATACATATCGACGCAGATTTTTGCGAGTCACGGGAAAATATTTTAGACAAATATTGTAAATCGACAACTTCTATGTTGCCACTTTTGTCACTTCTTTCTGTGAAGAATAATCAGAAGGTTGTTCAATTTATGATTTTTAGCTTTTGCCATCGGCGCGAAAAGACGCTTGTTGGCGAAGGCATGCTCGGGGAGATGTTACGGCGTCTGTTTCTATGAATGAAGCGAGGTCACTTGTGGAATTTGCGCTTGCGTTTATGAACGAAATCGTTTTTGTTGTAAAATTTACTACATTTGAGCTTCGCCAATTTGGCAGCCATATTGACTTGTGGTGCTTTTGCTATTTAGACAATTGTTGTTTTTGTAGAACAATGCTTCAATTTTTTGGCGACATATTCACATGTGTACACATATGTATGTTTGTATGCTTGTGTATTATTTGTTCGGCAATGTATGCAAATATATGTACATATAAATTGAATTGCCGACGGCAAAACGCAAAAGCATACATATTTGCATACATTGCGATGCCCAAGTTGAAAGAAAAATTGAAGCATGAAAATATCACAATGCTGTTGTTGAGAGCATCATAAGGAGCATGCATACATATATTTATGTCTCTTCATATTCTTGTGCATGTGAGACAAGAACATAAAAAATTTGTTTATGTTCTCTGTGTTTTTTTTTGGTTTCGGAGGGGGAATCTTCAAAGATATCGTCATTTTTCCGGACGATATGCACGATTCGTATTGGCCGCACGCCCAAGCTGGACTTGCGACACAGTACGCCTACGTACTAAACCCTAAACTCCGTCGTCTTTGCTTGTATTTGGCCCACGGGACCGCCGTTAGGCATTACATCGTGGGACCAAGCTTAGCCATTCGGCTCTTCATTCACACAATTTCGGTCTGATTCCGATTTATCCTTCTGTTTTCGCTGCGTTGCCACTCTTTCTTTCTTAACTCTTGCATAGCAATAGCTGCCCACGCTCTCATTCTGTCCCAGACCACCTTCGATTCGATCATGTAAGGCATTATGTTCTCCGAGTCACGCGATCGTTTATCAAATTCTCTATTTCTAGTCTTTCTTTTTCATATTTTGGGCGGAAAAGAAGATATGTAATGCATTTTCATTGCTGTTGCTGCAGTAGGAGCAGTTTGTTCCGTCGTCATGTCCGTATTTGTATAGATATTCTCTATAGCATCCATGACCTGTTAAAAACTACGTAAGGTAAAAATCAGTTTCCCCGTGTTTCCGGTCTATCCATGGTTGTATGCTTCTAATAAGCCTGTGCGTCCATCTCCCCGTAGTTGCTTCGTCCCATCGTTTCTGCCATTCAGTTAGGCTCCGTTGTCTTTCCTGCTTCCTCTCTTCATTTGTTAAGCGAGCGCCTTTGCTTTTCGTTTTGTCGAATACTCGCTTCATTTCCATAAGCCATTATGTCTGGTGGCATGAGGCCTGATATAACTCCAGCCGCCTGATGTGATACAGTGCGGAAGGCACATGCAACTCTGATTGCATTCAGTCGTACTATTGATTTCGCCTTTTCTTCTGCGTATGTTTTCTGCTGCAGCGCTATCCCCCAAATGGGTGCAGCATACATAAGTATAGACTGACTCACTTTGGCCAAGAGGGCTCGTCTATTCTGACTTGGTCCACCAATGTTGGCCATTGTCCTTGTTAGCGCCGCCGTCAGCCTAGATGCTTTTTCACAAGCTTTGTCTATATGCGTCTTGTAACTTAACCTCGAGTCTATCATCACTCCTAGATATCTCAGAGATTGCTGTGTGGTAATGGTATATCCGTCAATATTGAGTGTAGCGACCTCTAATTTCTTCCTGCTTGTATTATTACTGCTTCCGTCTTTTGGCCAGCTAGTTGGAGCTTTGTTACCCTAAGCCATTCTTTGATTTTTTTCCAACTGTATGATTGCACAAACGCTCTATTTCGTGAATTTCTTTTGCTACCACAGTCACCGCGATGTCATCCGCGTATCCAATTATTTGCACCTGCTTGGGTAATGGGAGGCGCAGCACTCCATCATATAAGATATTCCACAGGAGTGGGCCTAGGACTGAGCCTTGCTGGAACTCCGCCCGTCACCATATAGCGTTGTGGTCCTTCGTCTGTCTCGTATAGCAGGACCCTGTCCGACAGGTAGTTGGAGACGATATTCAGCAAATAGGGTGGTGTTTTTCTTCAATTGGAGAGCTCTTATTATATGCGGCCAGATAGGCTGAATTAAAGGCATTCTTAACATCGAAAGTGACTACCGCGCAGTACTCTTTGGAGCCATACATCCATCGAGTTCCTTCTATAGCTTTACTTGCGACGTCAGTAAGCTTTTTGATTGCGTCTATTGTTGACCTGTGTCTGCGAAATCCATATTGGTTATCAGCCAGTCCGGGTTGCTCTTTTTCGAGATGTTGCTCCAGGCGTACGCTTATTATTCGTTCTAGTATTTTCCCCACCGTGTCCAACATGCACAGTGGTCGGTACGAGTTTGGTTCTCCAGGCGGTTTGTTTGGTTTTGGAATTAGAACCAGACGTTGCATTTTCCAAATTTTTGGGAATAAACCCTCTCGTAGGCACTTTTCGAACAGTCTTGTGAACGGGTCAGTGTTGTGTTTGATGGCTATCTTTAGGGCCCTGTTGGGTATGCCGTCCTGCCCTGATGCCTTGTTATTGGCGAACCTTTCTGCTGCCTCTACAACCTCTTTGTTAGTGACTGGTGTAGGTATTGTTCCGGTTTCTTCTGATCGATATTCTTCTGACGGTTGCGCGGGAAAGAGGGTTTCTACTACAGTCTTCAGTAGTTTGGAACAGGTTGGGGCTTGGCCTTTGTGTCCTCGGACTTTTGTCATCACTATCCTGTAGGCATCACCCCATGGATTTTCGTCGAGTTTATTGCACAGCTCTTTGAAGCAGCAGGCCTTTCTCCTTTTAATTGTTTTTTTGAGGTCGTTTCGCTTCCTCTTAAAACATTCCTGTAGCACTGCGTAATTCGTCGATTGTCGCCCTCTTTGGCACAGGCGCCTTGCTTTGTGACATTGTAACGGCGTGGGGTTGTCTATTTCTATCAAGAGGGCAAGGTGGTCACTGTGGGTGTATAGGTCGCTAACCTGCCAGGTAATCTTCCGCACCAGGGAGCTACTGGCAAAAGTTATGTCAGTTACGGAACCGCGTCCGTTCTTTTCGAAGGTGTTCTTGTTACCAGTATTTAACAGCACAATGTCAAGCGTTGAGAACGCCTTTAGGAGCGCGTCCCCTCTCCTATTTGTGTGGGTGCTGCCCCATTCTATTGCCCACGCATTGAAGTCTCCTGCTACAATGTTCATTGTTGTATTGGCAATGTCTCGTACCAGATTATCTAGAACTCTTTCTTATTCGATTTGTTGAACGCTCGGTGGGATGTAGCAGCTGTAAAAGTTTATGCCACAAATTTTTGCACGTGTATATTAGGCTTGTCCTGATAATGGCTTGTTCCCGCAGGCCCATACAGCAGCTTTTTTTGTTTGATCAGAGCTCCAGTTTTCAGTACCCAGATTTTTGTACTGCTCGCTTATAATTGCTATGTCCACTTTTTGCTCAAACACCGTTTGCGTGAGTAACTCTTGCGCTGCTTCGCAGTGGTTGAGGTTAAGTTGCAAGACTCTCATGTTTTCGCTTTTTTGCACGCTTCTATGTACATATGACATTTTTTACTCCCAATTTGGTGATCTGTGCTCTCTCGACCATTGTTTTTACACGCGTCGCAGGATGGTTTTTTTTCGCATGTCTTTGCAAAGTGCCCCTTTTCTCCACATTTAAGGCAGCACTGGCTTCTGTCAGCTGGGTTGCTACAACTCTTCGCTTGGTGGCCATATTCCAAGCACCTATAGCACTTCTTAAGGGTCGGTCTTTCCCCGATCCGGCAAACAACCCATCCTATTCTTATTTTCCTCGCGTCAAGTAGGAATTTCGCCTGGTGAGCAGAGAGGCTTAGTACGGCTGTTTGCGTGCCCGCATATGCCGCTCTGATGCTTTTTATTGATGCTTTATCAATGTCATCTAGCTCCTTTATTTGTGCACGCATAGCACTGCAGATGTCGTGTCTTCAGAGGTTATTTCGTCTAGATCCCGAATCTCTACCGTTGTTTCGTGGGTAAGTGCTTTAATTTTTGCCTGATCCCCCAGAACTTTACCTATCTCATTTGTGAAGTTGCTTGTATTTTCCTTTTGCGCATCTTTTAATTCTAGCAGCATTTCGCCTTTGGCCGTCTTTCGAATTCGGGTTACATTTTCACCCAGCTTCTGGAGAGCATCTTCTTTCTTAACTGCCCTGAGAATGTCGCTGTAGGTCATATTCCCTGTTCGCGCAATTATGATGGCATCAGGCCGTCGCGGCTGCTTATATGTCGTCCTCTTCTTCCGTTTTACCTCGGTCCAATCATCCTTTGGAGCACCTATGACAGGCTTATCTGTTTTCCCCTCTTTAGGCTGCCGTGACTCCTCGGCATGGGTGGGTTTGTTTTTCTTCGGTGGGGTCCGTCTTTTGGCCTGCTTTTCATCACGGGGTGTTTTTGGTGTTACATCCGTGGTCGGGGGCATACTCAGAAAGTTTCTTCTTTCTTTAATTTTTATGTGCTCACTCTGTGCTTTTCCATATAGTACTCCTATGTTACTAAGAAGGTCCCTTATGTTATTATTGATGGTTCGCTGGGGTGGACACATCAATTCCGTTAGCTTCTTAATCTCTTCTCCTAGTTCTCTCATGTAGTCTACACATGAGAGTGCTTGCTTAGCCTGTGGTGTGCTATCTTGCAGGGCTGGTGGTGATGATCTTGCCCTTGTAGGCTTTTTCGACACTCAGCGCATTTGTGGGCGATCTACCTAATCTCGGTGCCCGTTTAAAGGGGTCTATATCCGAGCTTGGTGTTCCTGAGAGGAGTTTATATCTAGCTCCCTGCTAATTCCGTTGTTCATTGCTCTAGGTCCGTTGCTCATCAGAGCGGCATAGATGTTGCTACTGTTACCACTGTTGCTCGTAGCGTTGGTTGTATTGTTTCTCATTAAGTTATTCATTTTCTTCTGTTTTGTTTTACCAGCGCATCGTGTGTAGGGCGGGCCGAAATAGACAGGAACGGGTATACCCTCGGTGTCTATGCTCCTACCCCAGTTCCCTGAGGCCTGTCCTTCGCTTGACCGGTCCCGGAAAACACGGACGGACCAGCGCTCGCCCGGGGCAACGCAGGCTACTAATCCTACGCCCAATGCACACTTATTGACCAGAGCCCGAAGGGGCTGGTTACAGGCAAACAACGTGGCTAACACCTCTACAGAGCAAGCTCACATCACCCTTTTCACACTAGCAACAGAGAAGTCGTTGTTAGAGTTTCGAGGGACTCCCAGTACGCCACGTTGTGTACCGGTCAACTTTAGTTCTTTTAGCAGCCGCACCTAACCTGGTGAACAGACGCTGACCAGGGAGCCGCCCACTATGGGTCCGTCGCGCCTGGGTTTTTTTATTACTCATCACGCCAATGCGTGTTGAGGGGGACACATATTTCTAAGAGACGGTGTCGGTTCGCCACCGTCACAGAAGCTTCAACAGATCTGCTAGCTTTTATACCGCATCCTCCACTCCTGTCGCTCATCGTCGGGGATTGCTTATTCGTTTAAACTTATTTCGCAACTAACCTGCTACTACAGGCCGTCCGGCTATCCGCGACCTGCCGACCCCCCCGGTAGCTTAGAGCCCAGCTAAAAAGTTAGTACACGATGTGCTGCAGCTGTACACTAAGTACGTGGAACGCAAGCACATCCTTCGGGATGTTCTCTATGTGAGAGGTGTGGCTTGTACACATTTTTCGCTGTTCAAAATGAAATAAAATATAAACGAAAATCAAAACGAAATTCTTCGTTGGGAGTGTATTCCTTCCTTCCTTCCTTCCTTTTCTCTGCTTCGGCATATATGTAAGTATGCCATGTCATCATATGCCGTAAATACAAATATTTCTGTCTCTTCATATTCTCGGTTAGAATATGTTAACAAATGCGGCGAATTCCTTGATCTGAATCTATCAAATGTTCGCAGTCGAACCTGCACCTTCTCTATTCTTTTAAGTTCTCTGATTGGACTTTATCAGTGTGGCTTTAGACTTGGCAAATCGAAAACAGACCAGATATTAACCATGCGTCAAATCTTGGAAAAGACTCGTGAAAGGAGAATCGACAGACACCACCTCTTCGTCGATTTCAAAGCCGAAAAGGAGCTGCCTTTATGCCGCGATGTCTGAATTTAGTATCCTCGCAAAACTAACACGGCTGTGTGAACTGGCGTTGAGCAACACCAAAAGCTCCTCAGGATCGGGAAAGACCCCTATTCTGGAGGAAGTAAATCGAGATGCAGATCTAATCCGAGAAGGTACCATCTTCTACAAGAGTGTACACCTGCAGGCGTACGCTGATGATATTGACATCATTGGCCTTAACAACTGCGCCGTTAGTTCTGCTTCCTCCAGAATGGATAAGGCAGCGAAGCAAATGCGTCTGGTGGTGAACGAGAGCAAGCCGAAATATCTCCTGTCATCAAACATCCAGTCGTCGCACTCGCGACATGGCTCTCACTCCAGTGTTGATAGTCATAATTTTGAAGTTGTAGATAATTTCGTCTATCTTGCAACCAGTGTAAACACCACCAACAATGTCAGCCTGGAAATCCAACGTAGGATAACTCTTGCTAACAGGTGCTACTTCGAACTAAGTAGGCAAGAGAGAAGTAAAGTCCTCTCTCGACGAACAAAACCCAAACTCTATAAGTCACTCATTATTCCCGTCCTGCTATATGGTGCAGAGGTTTGGACGATGACAACAGCTGATGAGTCAAGTTTTCGAGAGAAGAGTTTTGCGAAAGATTTATAACCTTTTGTGCATTGGCCACGGTGACTATCGCATTCGATGGAACGATGAGCTGTATGAGATATACGACGACATCGACATAGCTCAGCGAATTAAAAGACAGAAAACACTCCAGCTCTGAAAGCATTCGACGCAGTACCCTCCGGCGGAAGCAGAGGAAGAAAAAGACTTCCACTCAGTTGGAAGGACCAGGTGGAGAAGGAGCTGACTTCGCTGTTATGAGTAAAAGACTCTCTCTTATTTGCATTAGGATAACTCACATATGGGCCAATATATGCTGCACAAAGTCACCCGGAAGTTCGAAAATCTTTATATTAGGTATATTAGGGCTAAAGAAAGTATTGGCCTGATTTAATCCATTTTTGACATATAGGCATATCATTGTCAGAAGAGGATCATCCCTTTATTTGAATTACACGTTTCGTCCGGAAAGAAATAGGACTGTGTCGATTTAAAAAAAAGTATGGAACCAATCGTTACAATTCTTCAAAAACTTTTAAAATTGGCTCCTTCTGCGTCGATGCAACGCTGCCAGCGCGATTTCCAAGCATTGAAGGTATCGCGGAAGGTATTCTCCGTATCACCTTTAAATGCTTGCCTTCCATCGGCCTTTTCAGGCAAGAAAACAAAACAAAAGCGTCACACCTTGTTATTGCGTTATCCAAAAATTTCTGGTTGTCAGTGAGCACTTTTGATGCCATCTTCGCGCACACCTTGCGCATGTTCAAGAGCCTCGTCACAATGTCATGAACCACAGACTTTGATAAACTTAACACCTGGGTAGGCCTGCTTGATTATATCAAACGTCTCTGTCGCAGATTTCACACAGAATTTAATCGCGGACCTCTACTCTAACGAACGCTGCATTTTCGCTTATACCACTCACAGAAACACGTCGCGCAAAGATGTTTGTCCTGACTCTATAGATGTTCGGAGACAACTGAACAGCCGCTCTTTCCGGATAAACTCTGTATGTGTTATCACACATTGACCGACATTTTCGACCATGGTTGGCCGGGTCCCGAGATAAGGGATTTCAGCAAAACGTGGACGGTGCCACGCATATTGTCCAATTTTCACGCCGGCTGCCCCAAACCTCTTTTATAACATCTTGGTCGTAAAATTAATGTGTCGGGCGTATTTAGTTATTTATTTATAGCGCTTTTAATAGTTTTTAACACTGTCGGTAGAAGTTTAGTACTCAGAAAAGTTGGTTGTTGTAGCTTAAGCGGTTTATGAGATAATGTACACATCATAACTTGTTAGAGGGCGGGGCCATGGCCATTTTTTCAAAATTGTCCACAGACGCAAACAACATGCGCAGATGAAAATTGATAAATGTATAGAAAATATAAACGTGGACCCACTTGCTAGTGCTGCTGCAAAGAAAAAGATTTTGATTTAATTGGACTTCGTAATAATACTAAAACTACAAATATAAAAACGACAATAGTGTTAAAAGACGATACGCGAATTTTTTTTGCACCTAGAACACTTCCTTTTAGTGAAAGGCAGATCCTTGATATGCAAATTGAACGACAGTACAACAATAGTGTTAAAAGACGATACGCGATTTTTTTTTTTGCACCTAGAACACTTACTTTTAGTGAAAGGCAGATCCTTGATATGCAAATTGAACAATGGCTTGAAAACGGAGTTGAAACACGTTGACATAAGTATCTGACGCAAGCCGCAAGTATACATCATTTGTAACACACAACGTTCAATAACAAGGATTCCTTTAGATTGTCCATCTCTCATGGCGTTTTCAGAGGTATGTAAATGCTATATTTCGAGATTTGACAAAAGAGGGAATTGCTCTTCCTTACTGGCTAAATGAGCCTTAGTCGCCTGCCCCACACCACACTTACACCCATCACTAACACGCACACTCACCACACTCACCTCGACATCACCACACTCCACATCAACACCACCCACACGCCAGAGCCCAGGATCCACACACTTCAACACACACCACATTACTCAACATGAAAAGGGTCAGGCTATACAGAAACCAGTTCTGATTCGACCGCCTTGAATTCACATCGCTTCTCGCCACCGCTCCGCAGCGTATTAAATTTTATTGGAAATTGCAGTTAGTTATGTTAAGTGAAGTTATATTTTAAAACCAAAAAAGAAACCCCACAAATCAAGTGTTGAATTAATTTAAAACAAATACAAGTCGGTGTTCAGCTTAGATTGTTAAAGCCAAATCCCGAGGTTTTTTTATTTTAAAATACACAAGGCTAACAAGTGGTAAGTGAAGCGGGCAAGCAGTAAACCATTGGTCCTTCGAGCCGCAAAGAACGGCACTATTGAAAAAAAAAAATCAAATTTGTGACATAAGCATATAGACAAAAGGAGGTTTACTTACAAAATTCGTGTGGGGCACATACATATACAAAATTTAGTGCGATATACACTATATAAAAAAAAAAAAAGAATTTATTGCAAGTGAAATCAAAGTGCAGTGACAAATACATACATACATACATACATATAAAAAAAAAAAACAGTTGAAAACGGATTACACGAAACGGTTCCGTACCGTTACATCAAAATCAAAAAAAAAAAAAAGAAAAATTATGTCAAAATCAAAATAAAATATTTTTATGCTAATACAAACATTTTAAATCGCGGGTGAAACTCAAAAATATAGCGTGTGAAATATATAAATACATATAAAATATCCTAAAAATTGTGCAAAAAACCCCTAACGTGTAAATACCAAACCAACAAAACTAAACCCATAAAAGATTGTGTGGAAAAGGCCAAAAGTTAAAAGAATATAAAACAAAAAAAAAACAAAAAAAGTTCCTCAAAAACCAGGCGCGAAAAATAAAAGTGACACATATATCAAGACGGGCGCGTTTAATGATAGTGCAATAATCGGGCGCGAAAACAATAAAAAGTTAATTTAATACAAAAAGAACAAAATTTAATAATAAATAAATAACATAAAAAACAAAAAAAAGTGGAAAGGAAACCATCATCGGCAAAAACACAACAAAAAGCAGTTCGGAAGCCAAAAAACATAAAAAACGGAAGGAAACGGATCACAGGCATCGGCATATCCCCCCCACCTTTATCTGCAGAAACATCCCTTAGCCCCTTGAAGCGGCTCAAAGTGAGTTGTATCGATTCCACTTATTTAAAAATCATATTTTCATATTTGTAAGTTGGTTAACAGATACAGTTTATATACATAAAAACTGTATTCAAGTCGGTTAACATTTTAAAAGAACGGTTGCTACCAAACTGTTTGAACTTGCGGTTAATTTCCGGGAAACCGAAGAACAGTTTGGTACGCTATATATATTTGTACATCCACATATATGTATGAACAGTATATACTATAATATAATTATATATATACTGGCATATACATATCTAATACAAAAGGTCCTATTTACGCTTACCCTTGTGTATCCAAACACACAAATTAAAAAAAAAAAAAATAAAAAATAAAAAATTTTTCAAGTATACACTTGACCCCGTTTTCCGGCAATACCCCTTATACTCCAAAAGTATAAGCAGGATTGCGCAAATAGTAAGCTTGGACAAATTCGATCCGTAAAAGAAAAAAATAAAAATAATAAAATACAACATACATCTATGCAAATACTTATATTCATATTTTATATTCATTTATACATATATTGACATATAAGTACCAACCAAAGTTGGAAAACAACATACACACATATGTATGTATAAATAATAATTATAAATTTCTGCAAAATTACATATCTTCTCATGTGTACTTAGAGTGCATACCTGCATCTAACCAATTTTATTCTCCCGCGTTATTCGTACGGCAAAATAATATATACGCATATACACGGCATACAATTTGCCTATGCCGGCATATATGTATGTACATACATACATATAACGTACATAGGGTACGAGTACATAAATAAATTAAATTTTAAATTACGATTTAAATATTTCGGAAAAAATTTCGTTGCGGTAAATGCAACCATTTAATAGGGAAAAAATTACATCCTGTTAATTAAAAAAAAAACAAAAAATATATATGTATATATATATATATATATAATATAATAATAATAATTACATATATACGGACAAAATAAAAGAAATAAAAACCAAGAATTAGTAGCCAAAGCGCATATTAACATTTCATTTTATATTATATATCCAAAGGCCAAATCGGCATATTTCAAGCAATACCTCTTGTTCTTGCTAAAGCACAAGCAAGCAGGACTGCAAACGGAAAAAATCTTTTATATACAAAGGTTTCCCTTTTCTCTTGCCTTATTATCGCCCGTATTCGCAATTATAAACGAACGAGTGCGAAGCAATAAATAAAATCGAAAAAAAACAAGAACAAACTAATAGCACAACTATTAGAAATACGAAGCAATAAATAAAATAGAAAGAAAACAAAACAAACTAATAGCACAACTATTAGGGATAACGAAAACGAAACACTCGCTCGTTAGTTCGGCCATTGCGTATACGGATACAACAAAAATACAATTTTATAATAAGGAAAACGAAACACTCGTTCGTTGGTTCCTACCTTGCGGATACAACAAAAATACAATTTTATAATAAGGAAAACGAAATACGCGTTCGTTATTAGATACTTGTGTATACAACAACCATACAAACCGCGTATCTTAAAGATTCAAACGTATTTATTAACACCATAAATACACTGAGAGAAGTTTTTTCTGTCTCATATTTTCAATTTTTACCTATTATCTAAATGAACGGAGATTCTAAGGAATCTAAATCGATTCAATATCTAAAGGTACAAAAAATGATTTCTGAAGAAAAGAGCCCATGTACACCTGCTGAAGCTACACGCTCAAAGCAAGGTGCTACAAAGCAAAAAAAAATTAAAGACATTTCATATACTAAGTTTATCGCTGAGAGTGACAGTTTAATTCGATACTGCACTCGATTTTCATCTTCACCGATTCAGGACAATTCTGAATCGGTACTAAAAAATCAAAAAAGAAAATCTAGGCAATTTCTGGACACGTCTCCAAGCTGCGTATGACGCAATTCTAGAATCTGACGAATCAGATCTTCCGGAAAATTTTAAATCCTCGGCTTGCTCCAAATACGAAAACTGTATAGACCAGTACGAGGAAACGAGAGCTATGATCTCTGATCAATTGAGATTAATTAAAGCAATTGCACCTACTCCACAACCGAGAGTAGAGCTGCCTCCAATTCAAAGCCAAGAGGCGAGTTCCGGCATTCACCTTAAAGTGCCAGCATGCGATACAGAAATATTTCATGGAGGTTATGAACAATGGCCGTCCTTCCGGGACATGTTTACGGCCGTGTACATAAACCATCCTAAATTATCTCAAGCGCAAAAATTGTATCACCTCCGATACAAAACAAAAGGTCAAGCAGGCGCAATAGTAAAACAGTTCACTCTTAATGACGAAAATTTCAATTATGCTTGGGAAGCTCTAAAAGAACGATACGAGAATGAAAGAATATTGGTCGACAAACAGGTCACAATATTAATGAATTTACCAAAAATTCAGAAAGAAACAAGTGAAGAGTTCATTAAACTTCAATCCACTGTTTCAAACTGTTTGTCGGTTCTATCCACACAGAATATTCCCACAGACAATTGGGACCCCATACTGGTAAATATACGCTCCGCGGCATTACAGGAAAAATCTTTGCTTCTGTGGGAGCAATCGCTCTCATCACGAAGAAAATGCCCAACGTGGCAACAAATAAATGATTTCTTAACTACCCAGTATGAAATTGCGGAAAGGGTAGATAAAAAAACGGTCAGAACCAAAAACTTTCAACACGACCTAAATCGAAGTTTCATTAGACCCCAATCTAGTAACAACAACGGTTTAAATAGAAGCTTTTTTAAAAATCAATCGTTCACATCTGAACAAAATAAATTAACGTCATGCGAACTGTGTAAAGGAGGGCACAAGCTAAAATCTTGCGAAAAGTTTAAAAAACTTAATATCAATGAAAGGAACAACTTTGTCAGATCAAAAAGACTCTGTACAAACTGCTTGTCCCACTCACACAATCTCAATAATTGCGAAAGCAAATTTAACTGCGTATATTGCCACAAAAGGCATCATTCTATGTTGCACTTAAACAACTTTCCCAACACACCTCAAAGTAGCGCTTTCTCAAAAAGAGCCACGGGTTTAGTTGCAACCGCAACTCCCGAAACACAAAATCCCGAATTTTGCCAAGAGACACCATGTTGCTCCAAGACATTAAAAACTCAAACGCTGCACAGCGAGATTCAAAAGTATGGTACTACTACCCACAGCAGTCGTCTCCATTGAACACCGAGGAGAACTGTTTAAACTCAGGGCCTTAATAGACCAAGGATCACAAAGATCATTTATTGCGTCTAGGGCACAAAAATAGGCTACAACTACAAAGTTAGCCAATTTTGAAATTACGGGAATGGGCGGAAGAGTAGTTCAAAACTCAAATAAAATCTGCCCCATTACCCTGATTTCCCCCCAAGCGGATAAGCGCATTCAAGCAGATGCAATAGTCTTACCGCAACTCACGAACATGCTTCCAAGCTATCATATAAATAGCAAGCATTGGCAAAAGGTTACACACCTAAAGCTAGCAGATCCCAACTGCAACACCCCCGCTCAAATAGACCTTCTATTAGGCAGCGACCTTATATCACAAATTATAATAGAAGGTGTTGAAAAAATTTCGAAAACACTTCTGGCGCAAAATACCATTTTCGGTTGGGTCCTAAGTGGACTAGTTGCGGAACCAGTCACAACAATGACAACTCAAGTTGAGGAAATCTCAAACGAGTTTCTCAATTCACAATTGAGAAAATTTTGGGAGTTAGAAGAACTCCCCCCATTTCAATTACAACACCAGAAGATCAGTATTGTGAAGACTTTTACAAAGCCACAACTACTAGATCAGAGAATGGTCGGTATGTCGTACGACTACCTCGAAAACAACAATTTCCAGACACACTCGCCTTAGGTCACTCTCGCACCTCTGCAATACAGCAGTTTCTAAGTATGGAAAAAAACCTACTTAGAAAAGGTGAGCTTAAACAAGATTACGATGGTGTCTTAGAAGAATACCTCCAGTTAGACCACATGGAGGAAGTAAGCCCATGAGAAAAAATAATAAAAGGCAAATATCACTCATTCTACTTGCCACATCATGCAGTAGTAAAGCCTGACAAAAAAACCACAAAGGTTAGAGTTGTCTTTAAGGCACGAGATCCACTAGCTCGGGGAATTCCCTAAATGATATTCTATTTACGGGACCCACACTCCAACCAGACTTGATGCTCCTCATATTAAATTGGCGTATATACAAATACGTTTTCAATGGGGATGTCGAAAAAATGTATCGAGAAATAATGGTACATAAGGATGATCAAGATTTTCAGCGAATTATTTTTCGAAAATCTCCCAGTAGTCCACTAAGCGACTTTAAATTAAAAACAGTTACCTTTGGCGTAAACTGTGCCCCATACCTCGCCATTCGTACACTCCACGAACTGGCAGAAGACACAAAGTCAGAGTTTCCTCTGGCAACACAAGTCTTAAAAACACATACGTATGTAGACGACATCCTGTCTGGGAGCCACAGCCTCTCACAAGCATACGAGTCCTTATCACAAGTGATAAAGGCCCTCAACTCCGCAGGGTTTCCTCTAAAAAAGATCACAGCTAATCACCCAAGTATCTTAAAAAATATACCAAACGATAACAAATTGGATACTAATTTCCTTATTTTTGAAAAGGAAAGTATAACAAAAACACTGGGCATCCAATGGAATGCGATATCGGACCAGTTCTCATACACGACAGAGTCCATAACCGCATTATCCGCCATAACAAAGAGGCAAATTTTATCCTCAATGGCAAAACTTTTTGACCCCGCAGGATGGCTTGCGCCAATTATGATACAAGCAAAAATCCTGATTCAAGAATTATGGCTAGACGGAACAGAACAGACTGGGACGAACAAGTGAAACCTCTTCGCTTAGATAAGTGGTCCCAGTTTGCTAATAATCTGAAAGACATCTCGCAGATACAAATTCCACGGTGGGTAAATTCGTCCCCCGAATACAAAGTGGAACTACACGGCTTCTGCGATGCCTCTGAAAAGGCATATTTTGCCACGATCTATATGCGCGCACAAACCTCTGGTGGAATGGCTCCCGATGGTTAACCGAATCCACAGATTCTTGGCCACAATCGACAATGCGCAACATAATCGCCCCAGAAAGTCGAAAAATCGACACCTATCATACAGTAGTGGATGATAATGAAATCCTTGAACGATTTTCATCGTTCCCCCGAGCCCTCAGAGTTGTCGCATATATGCTCAAATTCATAGAGCAACTTAAACTTAAAGTTAAAGGAGTAACTTACACCCATTGCGATACATTGACGCACCAGGACTTACAAAAAGCAAAGGTCGCGCTTATCGCCTCAACGCAAACGCGCTACTTCAGTCGCGACATATCGTTACTAAGAGAATCGAAGCCAATTGACAAAAGGAGCTCACTCTTAGTACTAAACCCATTTCTTGACACGAAAGGTCTGCTTCGTGCCAATGGTCGGCTGCATTTTCATGTGCAAGATCTGCACTATGCATAAGCAAAAAATGCGAACTCAGATTATGGCAGCACTTCCACCTGAACGCTGCAATTTCGCTCCGCCTTTTACGACTACCGGTGTCGATTTTGCTGGGCCTTTTCAAATAAAGGCGTCCATGCTAAGATCTCCCACTCTCATAAAAGGCTATGTGGCTGTCTTTGTATGTTTCACGACAAAGGCAGTACACCTTGAGCTATGTAGCAATCTGACGACGGAGGCTTTTCTCGCGCCATTTGCTCGTTTCGTCGCTCGACGTGGCTTCCCCTCCAAAATCATGAGCGATAATGGCAAAACATTCATAGGAGCCCAACGAGCCACAGAAAAACAGTTTGTGGATTTCTTAAAACAAGTGTCCCCTGATATCGTACAAAAGTACGCCCCTCAAGATATCAATTGGCAATTTATACCTCCAAGCGCTCCTCATATGGGTGGTTTATGGGAATCAGCTGTAAAGAGCTTCAAATCTCATTTCAAGAAGCTAGCCGGCAGCTATAAATTTAATTATGAAGATTTCACGACATTATTAGCTAAAATTGAAGCCGTTCTCAACTCACGGCCGCTCACAGCACTATCAGAAGATCCCTCCGAATTCACAGCCCTAACTCCAGGGCATTTTCTAAAAGGAGCACCCATTCTGGCCACACCTGAGCCAGGCGTGGAGTCGCTATCCTTATTAAATAGATGGGAAAAATTAAAATTCTCCATCATAATTTCAGTAGCCGATGGAAAGAAGACTATATAAAGGACCTCCACAAGAGGTACCGATGGAAAAATACTGAAAAATGCGCCAAAAGTTGGAGATTGTGTCCTGATTCACGACGATTGCCTGCCACCTACCGAATGGCGGCTGGGCCGCATAGAGAAGCTGTATCCAGGCTCCGACGGTCATATTCGCGTAGTCGATCTCCGTACGCAATCCGGAAAGTTAACAAGACCGCTCGTCAAGCTATGCTTCCTACCGATCGCCGATAACCGCGAAACGAAAACCGACAAACCGCTAAAATAAACCGAATAAAAACAAAATAAAATAAAAATTTATATAAATACATATATACATGTATATATTTAAAATCACTCATAAAAGTAGTCGATTAATCTAACGACCCACTCATGCCGCATAACGTGGCAGCCATGGTCATATGTCCTATATGCAACCAAATTCTAATTGAAATAACCCTCTTCCAAACAGATCAATATGGATGCAGACATGCCAGCAGCCCCGACACCAACCACTCGTTCGGCTGTCAATATGCCACGCCAAGCGGCTGCCCCAGTTGCAGCGCCTCGAACAACCACTCCAAAGGTGCCTCGGAGTGGAACGGCCGCTTTCCCGTCAACACCCGCGCTGGTCGCCGACCCACAACGCCGTAGATGTCCCCTATATCGTCGACCCCACCGGCTGCCACAATGCGTCATTTTTAAGGGATTGCCACCTCAACAACGCCAGTTGGTCGTGCAGGCGCACGGCCATTGTCTGAACTGCCTGACTCCTGTCCACCAAACGCACGAGTGTACTTCGGGCAATCTGTGCCAAATTTGTATGCGGCCGCATCACACCATGTTGCACCGACTCACTCGGAATGACACCCGTCAACAACCTTCCGGCCGCAACCGCGGCGCAATACGACGACCTCCAGTACGCCGGGATGCGCGGCCCCGTCGAACAAGTGGGCCATCATCATCCCATGCCCGACGGCCACACAATGGGGCATCAACACGACGCCAGCAACCACGACCGCGTCCACGCCGCGCCTCAGGCCTTAGCAGCGTCGTAGCCACACTCCAGCAGCTTCAAAGCATTCTAGGCTGGAAATATTCGCCTAGGGGGCCGGAGATGGCTAAATGAGCCTTAGTCGCCTGCCCCACACCACACTTACACCCATCACTAACACGCACACTCACCACACTCACCTCGACATCACCACACTCCACATCAACACCACCCACACGCGAGAGCCCAGGATCCACACACTCCAACTCACACCACACTACTCAGCGTGAAAAGGGTCAGGCTCTACACAGTTCAGTTCTGATTCGACCGCCTTGAATTCACATCGCTTCTCGCCACCGCTCCGCAGCGTATTAAATTTTATTGGAAATTGCAGTTAGCTATATTAAGTGAAGTTGTATTTTAAAACCAAAAAAGAAACCCCACAAATCAAATTAATTAATTTAAAACAAATACAAGTCGGTGTTCAGCTTAGATTGTTAAAGCCGAATCCCGAGGTTTTTTTATTTTAAAATACACAAGGCTAACAAGTGGTAAGTGAAGCGGCCAAGCAGTAAACCACTTACATTGACGACTTTATGATTCCTGCAACTGACGAAAAAGAAGCTCTAATCAGATTAGAAAAGGTTTTGTGCCAAGATTATTGGCTTCAAATTAACAAAAAAAATCCCAATTTTTCGCAAAGACGAACGGAATTTTTAGGCCACGTAAAAGAAAATAACCAAGTCGCTCCATCAAGTATGAAAATAGAAGCGGTTATGAAATATTCATTACCAACAACCTTACGCAACTTTGCCTTAATTGCAAAGCCGCTGAATGGTTTGAAAAAACAAAATATTAAATTTAATACGAGGGACGATCAAATACATAAAATCATTTAACACTTTAAAAATCCTTTTAAGTCAAAAACCAATATTAAGTATAGACACAGACGCATCCATAAATGGTTATTGCGCTGTTTTAATGTATTACAAAAATCCTCAGATGATGGTCGATTGCACCCCGTGTATTATATGCGTGAAAAGACCATGGAAGCTGAGCGAAAATTTAGCAGCTACGAACTCAAAGTACTCGATGTTGTTTATCAGTTTAAATTTTATTTATTGGGTATGCATTTTACCATTATAACCGAATGCAATGCGTTTGCCAAAACACTAAATAAAAAAAATGTATGCACGAGAGCAGCTAGATGGATACAAGGGTATGGCTACGCTATCGAACACCGTTCTAGTTCAAGTATGAAGCACGTAGATGCTTTGAGTAGATTTTCGATTTCAACAATTACTATAGATGACGTTACTTTAAAAATCAAAGATACGCTAGCGCAAGATGAGGAAGTGCTACTAATAAAATAAATGTTGCAAGAAAGGGAAAGTTATGAAGACTACTTTATGAAGGGTGACATTTAATATAAATAAGCATATGTATGTGTGTTTGCGTGTGTGGATGTGAGATGTTCTCGCGTGTGAGTAGTATTGATGTGTGGGTCCTGTTGGTATGTGGGTTCTGTATATGTGGTGTATTCGGGTGTTGGCAGTGATATGACTTCGTGTTTGGCTATGTTGAAATAGTGGCTGTGGGAG
The DNA here is from genome assembly GCF_016617805.1 of Bactrocera tryoni. Taxonomy (NCBI): domain Eukaryota; kingdom Metazoa; phylum Arthropoda; class Insecta; order Diptera; family Tephritidae; genus Bactrocera; species Bactrocera tryoni. The sequence goes on along the minus strand of NW_024396366.1, from coordinate 19,419,961 downwards.
AGGCTTATCTCATTTCGCTATCCTGGCCCCTTTAGGCGAGTTTGGAACGGAAACCGCGTCGTCTGACGAAGCGATCAAATGGCACGAGGAAAGCCTCTTTTGTCAGATTAGTACATGGATCGAGGTGCACTGCTTTTGTCGTGAAACAGACAAAGACAGCCACGTAGCCTTTCATTAGTGTGGGAGACCTCAGCATGAACGCCTTTATCTGAAAAGGCCCATCAAAATCGACACCTGTATTAGCGAAAGGCAGAGCAAAGTTGCAGAGTTCCGGTGGAAGTGCTGCCATCCGCATCCTAATTTTTTGTTTATGCATAGTGCAGATCTTGCACATGAAAATGCATTTTTGTATTTGAGGCGTAAGTCGGGGAATAAAGAACTCTTGGCGGATTATATATTCCATTAGGCGATGTTCAGCGTGCAACATTAGTGGGTGTATATACTTGAGAAGTCGAGAATTCTCTGATATTATTAGAGGATGGCGTTCATTATATATCAGGCTTGTGTTGGCAAGCCGACCATTAGCACGAAGCAGACCTTTCGTATCTAGAAATGGATTTAGTACTAAGAGTGAGCTCCTTTTGTTAATCGGCTTCGATTCTCTTAGTGGTTTCATCTCGCAGCTGAAGTGGCGCGATTGAGAATAAGTGATAAGAGCGACCTTTGTCTTTTCTGGGTCTAGGTGCGTCAATGTATCGCCTTGGGAGTATAGCGTGGGTTTTCCCTTCACTGTAATGTTGAGTCGCTTTATGAAATTGAACATATAAGCGATTATCCTGAGTGCTCGGGTGTATGCTGAAAATCGCTCAAGGATGTCAGTGTCATCCAATGTCGTGTGAAAAGAGTCGATTTTTCGAATTTCTGGGGCAATTATGTTGCGCATGGGCGATCGTGGCCAAGAATCAGGAGATTCAGTAAACCATCGGGGACCATTCCACCAAAGAGTGGTGATGGCAAGGTGCAGAGGCTTACACCCTCTTGTACCTAGATCGGCAGGATTGTCAGCACTGGCTAGGTGTCTTCTCCTAGCCAAGTGGCTAATCCTACTAGGGTCAAGGATTTGAGACGTTCGATTGGAAATATAGTTACGTTTTCCATGCATGTGGAGGCTTTTCTAACCAGGCTAATACAATTTCGAAATCAGACCAGAGATACATTTTATATTTTGCCATATTTAGATGCGTTTGCATCATGGATACTAGTTTGGCTAGTAGTAGCGCACCACATAGTTCCAGTCGCGACAGACTTATTGTTTTCAGCGGAGCCACCCTTGCCTTGACTACTAGTAGGTGACTGGTGGTCGTTGTGTCGGATTGTGTGCGCACATATGTAGATGGTGACACAATATAAATTTTCAGAGGCGTCACAGAAGCCATGTATTCGACTTTGTACTCTGGGGCATAATTTATCCATCGTGGAATTTGTATCTGCGAGATAACATTCAGATTGTCCGAGAACTGGGACCACTTTTCTTAACGAAATGGTTTCACTTGTTCGTCCCATTCAATTCCGTCTAGCCACAATTCTTGTATTAGAATTTTTGCTTGAATCATAATTGGCGAAAGCCATCCTGCGGGGTCGAAAAGTTTTGCCACCGAGGATAAAATTTGCCTCTTTGTTATAGCTGATAGTGCGGAAATTGACTCATTAGTGTATAAAAACTGGTCAGATATCGCATTCCATTGTATCCCCAAAGTTTTTGTTGTGCTTTTCTTTTCAAATTTAAGGAAATTAGTGTCTAATAGATTTTCTTTAGGTATGTTCTTTAAAATATTAGGGTGGTTCGCAGTTATCTTTTTAACGGAAACTATGCTGTATTGAGAGGTTGTGTCACTTTTGGTAGTGAACCGTATGCCTGTGGAAAACTGTGGCTTCCAAAGAGAATATCGTCTACATACGTTTGTGTTTTCAACACTTGTTTTGCCAGAGAAAATTCAGACTTTGTGTCTTCTGCCAGTTCGTGGAGTGTATGAATGGCCAGGTACGCGGTTCGGTTTTAAGTTAAAGTCGCGTAGTGGTCTATTGGGAGATTTTCGGAAAATAATTCGCTGAAAATCTTGATCATCTTTACCTACGACTATTTGTCGATCCATTTTTTCGATATTCCGATTGAAAACATATTTGTATATACGCCAGTTTAATATGATTAGCATTAAATCTGATTAAAGTGTGGGTCCCGTAAAAAAAATATCATTTAAGGAATTCCCCGAACTTGAGGATTTTGATACATTAAAGACTATTCTTACCTTTGTGGTTTTTTTGTCTGGCTTTATTACTGCTTAATGTGACAGGTAAAATTAATAGTATTTAATATTGTTTAAATGAGTTAAGCTTCCACCTCCTCTACTCGGCGCATCCTAATAACAGAGCTCAATTCACCACAGCTGCTGATGACACTACAACAGAACTCACCTCATCATTACACCAACCCACTAAACAAAAAGGACGGACAACGGGATAGCAGACACATTCGTTTACGCAATTCGTTCGACACTATTTCGATTCCCCACTGCGCCGCGTAGACATTACTTTCGTTTTGATATATCCCGCTCTATACTGCGCTGTTAGCAGCTTTCGTTCGTTGTACCAAATTCGCCAGAACTTAACGTGATTCAACAACAACAACCAACAATACTACAGTTCCAATTCTATTTGCAAATATTTAAACTTATATTGTATTTTAAAATATCGAAAATTAAAGTTAATTGTACACAAATTACTCGTGCATTCTCATTTGTATGCTTAATCGCGGGTGTAAGTGCGTTGTGCATACCCTACCCAATTGGGGAGTTAAACATGGTCCTTCGAGCCTAAAAGACAGGCACTATAAAGTAACAGCCACAAGACAAGCCACAAACTAAAGCAAAACAGAAACCGGTGAAGTGTGGTGAAGTGACAAAATTATTAAGTAATAAATGTACAATCAAAGTAACATATACAACAAAAGACAAAAAAAATAAAAAAGTAGAGTGGAGCAAAACAAAAAACAAAAAAGTGTGGTGACTCGGCAAAAATACATATACTTACATATGTATATATGTATGCAAAAACAAAACTGCGGAGACAAAAACATAGAATTATAAAAAACGAATAGACAAAGTGCAGTGACACAAACAAAAAACAACAATAAACCAAAAGAGCCTAGTGTGCTGAAATTAAAAAAAAAAAAGAAAAAAGTTTGGCGGCTCAAAATATGTGCATACACATACAACATATGGACATATATGTAAAACACATAAATCGGGCGCGAAAAGTTGAAGCGCCTAAATAATAAAACAACACACAAAACGGGCCCGAAACCTTCAAACAAAAAATACATAATTGTGTAGAGAAACACCGAACTCGTGTGCACAGTCAAACACTTACATATAATAATACAAAACTTTATTGTGAATATAAGAAAAATGTTACACTTATTCAACTTTACTGGGTGTTCTCAAATATTTCGTTTATGTTGCTCACTCGCTGACGGTTGCTCGTTGACTGTGTCTTTGGTTGCTGCCACTTGCTTTATTTTATTTGACACTTGATGGGCAACAAAGTTGCCATCGCTTACAGTCGACTTTCCTGACCCAATGTGGCGCCCTCGCCCATGGTGCTCTCATCTTCGTTGTCTATGTCGTCTGGATCATCTGGTGGTAACATGCACCAAGTTTTAAGTTGATCTGATGCAAATACGGCTTTGTAGTGACGTTGCGTTCGCTCGGCATGAGGTAAGTCTTCAATTACATAACGATCATTTGGCAGGACTTTGGTGATGATGAATGGTCCTCTGAATCGTGGTTCTAGTTTACGTGATGTACCGGAGCTTATTAGTTCGTTTGTAGTCAATACGAGATCACCTTCGTTGTACGTCTTCGGTTGATTATGCTTTGCGTCATATAGCTTCTTGGCTTGTGCTGTTACGTCGTTTATTCGTTGAGCTGTGTCGACTCGTAGTTGCTGTAGGTCGGTGTCGTTTATCAGGTCAACATCATCGTCTTGAAGTGCCTGGATAAGTTGATTCTGCAGGATGTCTCGAGGCACGTACCCATAAAGTAGTCGGAATGGTGTACAACCTGTGGTTTTATTCGGGATGGTATTAATGCTCCATTGTATTTGACGTAATTTGTCGTCCCATCGTCTTTCGTCATCAGTAGAAGGTAGTAGCATGGATAGGATGACGCGGTTTGCTCGTTCAGCGTGTCCGTTAGCGCGTGGCGTCCGCACTGCGTTGAGAATATGTTTGACGTTGTTTTCATCGCAAAACTTTTGGAACGCTTTTGAAGTGAAGGCCGTTCCTCGGTCGGATATGATACGTTCAGGCATTCCTAGATAGCTCGTGATCTCAAGCAATACCGGAATTACATGGCTTGTTGCGGTACTCTTGACTGCTCGTAGGATTGTGAATTTGGTAAATGAATCTCCAATCACCAACACATGCTCGTTGCGTTTTGAACTTTTTGGGAACGGACCCAAATGATCAATGTGTATTGTCGTGAACGGTATTGGCTTAACGTTGTCGTAGTGATATCGACCATCACGTCGTCCGCCAGGGGTTTTATTTAAAGCACAACCCACACATGAGTTGATGTAGCTCTTTACGTAATTGCGCATTCGAGGAAACCAAAAAAAATTGAGAATTCGTTTCATTGTTTTGTCAACGCTCATATGACCTGCCTTATCGTGGCATTCGTGCAGTATTTGGAACCTTAATTGCTTTGGAACAACCTACAGTAGTTTGTTGTCGTGTTTTCGATATAGGCGTCCCAGTTCAACAACGTAGTCGGGATATTCTGGCTTCACCTCATTCTGTATTTCGTTAACGATGTTTCTTATTTTCTCGTCTTGTAGCTGAACACTAAACAACCAATCTGCCTGGTCGATAATCATCTTGGAAATTTTGAGATCAGCGGCATCTATTTCGTGTGCATTTTCATAAGGTGCACGGCTCAACGCATCGACATGGGCCATACGAGCTCCTGGTCGATGTTGAAGTTCAATGTCGAATTCTTGGATTCTCAACCACCATCAAGCAATGCGTGGTATGAGCTCTCGTTTCTCCATTGTTGTTCGTAAAGCGTTGCAATCGGTGATAACTTTGATCTTCTTTCCGTATACGTAGTATTTGAATCTTTCCAACGATTCCACAATCGATAATGCTTCGAGTTCATAGCTATGGAAACGTTTTCGTTGTCTGTAGTAGAGCGACTAAAGTATGAGATCGGGTGCAGTTGTCCATTCTCGACTTGCAACAAAACGCTTGCAAGGCCGATAGAGCTTGCTCCGTATGTAGTTCGTGTTCGGCTTCGATGCGGTAGCTGACCATGGTTGGTTTCGATGATAATGCGGTCTTTAGTTCGTTGAATGCTGACTCTTGCTGTTGTCCCCATGCGAATGCGGTGTTGTTGCGTAGCAATTTGCGTAATGGTTCAGAAATAATGGAATAACCAGCGACGAATTTTCGGAAGTAGCCACTGAGACCTAAGAATTTTCGTACTTCAGTGACATTTCTCGGCTGTGGAAAATTTACGATAGCGTTGGTTTTGACGTTGCCCGGACTCATGCCTTCAGGAGTTAGCTGATGTCCCAAAAACGTTATTGTTTGCGTGAACAACTCACATTTGTTGACGTTCAAAGTGAGTCCGCAGGTACGTAGTACTTGGAGTATACGAGAAAGCTTTGTATACATTTCGTCGAAAGAATTGCTGCCGATTAGGATGTCATCCATATAATGCAGCATGTCGCCCGTCTCCACCCGTCTTTGGATTTCTGCCATGAGTCTATTAAACACAGCTGGTGCATTCTTTAAACCAAACGACATGCGTTTGAACTCATATAGACCGTCCGTCGTGATAAAAGCGGTGTATTTCCTACTATCGGGTGCCATTTTGATCTGATAGTACCCACTATTCAAATCGAGTGACGAAAAGTATCGGAAACGTTTCGCTTCGTGTAGCCGTTCTTCAATATTCGGGACTGGAAAATTTTCTTTCTTTGTTACCTTATTAATTCGTCGATAATCGATACATAACCGATCACTTCCATTCTGCTTTTTGACTAAGACCACGGGACTTGCGTATTCGGATGTCGATTTCGTGATAATATCACGCTCAAGCAACTCCTCAACCATCCTGTTGAAAATATCACGCTTCGTTTCTGGGATACGATAAGGCGCTTGAAATATGGTGCGATTGCTCTCAAGTTCGATGCTAGCTTGAACTACGTCAGTTTTGCCAATATCTTTCAGCCCACTGGAGAAAACATCGGCATAGCTTGCCAGAGACTTTGTATCTTATTTCGTTCTGCTTCATTGCTGAAATTGGACATTAATTTGGAAAAATTGCTCTCAGTTAGTACCGTTGTCTGTACTGCTCGTCTGCTTCCGAATATTGTGCGACCATTTTCAATTTTCAGCGTAGTGTTTGCATTGATGATAACATCTTGACCTATTAAAACGTCTTGTTCTAGTAACTCGTCATCAGCGATGTAGGCTTGCGTCTCGATGTTGATTCCGTCGATGGTGATGTCTATGGTAATAGCCTCCGTGAACGTACGCACCCCTCCGCAAATGTCTTTTACTTGTAAGCAGCATTTTACGGCTTTATCGTCGATGCGCTTGGCTACTGACCTACGAATGATGCTGCATTGGCTGCCCGTGTCGATGAATGCGATATACGGTTGCGCTTTTATGTAAAGTAACTTCTTGAAACATTCGTCAAGGTTGATTGCACCAAGTCGTCGTAACGTTACTGTCGTCTTCTCACAATTTCCTCCGTTTGGATGAACTTTGTTACACGTTGTACAGCGATGTCGTTTCTGCGGCAATGGACATTTGTTGGCGAAATGTCCAGGTACGTTCACAATTGTAGCATTTCAATTGTGCTTTAAATTCACCATTTTGTTTCGTTGACTCAGCATATTTTTCGTTATTGTTGTCTCGCTTACTTGGTTGATGTACTTGTGGCTCACTAGCCCTCCGCGATTAATGAAATAGTCCTCGATGGCGTCTCTCATCTGCTTCATTGTTGTAAACTTCATTGCTGCAATGCTTTGTTGGAGTTCTCTATGTTTTAACCCAGCTCTTGCATAACGTATAATGGCTGCCTCACTCAGTTTGTAACGTATACCTAGTGCCGCCCCTCGAAAACAATATTCTTTTACGATTTCTTTTGGCTTCCTCGTTGCATTGGCCATCACGAAATGAATTTCTGCCTCGTCTCGATCTGAACCAAATTCGTGTCGTAACGCATCAGCAAAATTTTCCCAAGTTGTGTGTAATGTGGGTGATGCATCCAACCACATACGTGCAACTCCTTTTAAACGTGTGTAAATAGCTAACAATAAAAATTTCTCGTCCCATCTATATGCTTCCACTACTCGATCGACTCTATCAATAAATTGCTCTACCGTAGTGCTTGCGTTATTCGTTGGATCAAATTCCGGCAGGGTATTTGCAATTTCTTTAACTGACGCGTGTCGCATATTCCCGTTCGTTGAAATATTCCTGTTCGCAGAAATATCACCGTTGCTTTGAATGCGTGTTGTAACGTTGTTGTTAGTTGCCACCGTGCTGTCGTCGTTCGTTGAAATAGCGTCAGTGGCGTGACTCTGAACGCCTGCGCCGCCGTTGACTGCGACTGCGCTATCGTTGCTATTTGCGTTTTGTACCGTTTGTACCTCTTTCATGCTAACTGTACCAGTCCCGTTGTTTTGCGCTTGTAGCAGCTGCGCCATCATCTCGCGTAACTGCTTCATCTCCTGCTTCAGTTGTGCCACCGTTGACATCTCGGATGACTCCTCCGTAACGTTGATCTCTTGGATGTCCACCTCGTCGGACTCCTCATATGCGCTAAGACGTTGCAACAACTGGTCTCGCGTGCCAGTCGTCGCTAATTGCCTTTCCCGTAGCAACCTCTTCAGTTGTTCCACCTTCAGATCACTGATCTTCACCATCGTATCGTTTTTACGTATCGTGTATATATATCTGCCGGTGCCTATAGCCATTTACCAACGCACATACATATACTTACTATGTTTGTAGACGTGTATGGGTTTATCATCCCACTTCTGAACTGTAGAGAAACACCGAACTCGTGTGCACAGTCAAACACTTATATATAATAATACAAAACTTTATTGTGAATATAAGAAAAATGTTACACTTATTCAACTTTACTGGGTGTTCTCAAATATTTCGTTTATGTTGCTCACTCGCTGACGGTTGCTCGTTGACTGTGTCTTTGGTTGCTGCCACTTGCTTTATTTTATTTGACACTTGATGGGCAACAGAGTTGCCATGGCTTACAATTGCAAAAACAATACGGGCGCGAAAAGCAAAATCACCAATAAAACGAAACCATCGGGCGCGAACATTCAAACAAATATACAAGTAGTACATACAAACAACAAAACAACAGCACGAGGAGGTAGCCAGCTGGAGCACAGGAATTAGAACAAGGCGAACAGACAAATTAGCTGGAAACGGTTCGGAGAGGAGCACATACATACAAACTTACATATATACAACTACAAAGCCCTTGATGTAACCAAGTGAGCGTATTCATTTCATATAAGAACATATACTTAATTTATACTGCGTATATGTATGAATGTAAAAATTACAGATCTAAATGTAATGCCTGTAATAAAAAAAAATTAATTTACCAAACTGTTAGAAAATCCGAAAACAGGTCGGTAAAATCAACAACTTAACTTAATGCCATCTATGCTTAGGTTTGTGTATTCAAACACACTTTTTCCAGCAACACTATTTATTCCAAGTATTTACTTCCAAACATTTTTGGGCAACATCCCTCTGTTTTATAAAAAAGTAAGCAGAATTGAAATAGAGAGAAAAACAAATAAAAAATAGACACAAACATTCATACATATGTACATACATATGTACATGCATATTAAAATACCATATACAAAGTAAACGTACATATACATATACTTACAGGGATAACCCATTTACTTACCGAACAAGTGTGATTGCATTGCTATATTTTATATGCCAAATTATATATTTACAAATATTCCGATATCGTGCCCTCTCTCTAAAGCAGTGGTGCGCACGCCTCAATACTACTACATTTTACGTTTGCGCTGCACAAACATTGCTATAGATTTTCGTACGTACCTAGCGGACGTGTTCAGCCGCTTTCGTGTGTGTGTGATATTTTTCGCAGTAGCAGAATTATCAGTCAAACACGCGTGTTTGGATTTTTATTGCGTTGAGCGCCACTGCTCTAAAGCGAAATAATATAAAAACGCTTACATACATACAAACATACGTCATACAAACTGCCTGAGGTATACCCTATATACATTGGGTCTATTAGATATTAAACTTGTGCAAAAATATTTAAAAAAAACAAGTTGTCTATCATGTTGAAAATAAATAAAAAGATTAAGTGAAATTACCAGTAAAATAAATTATAAACACAAATACTTAATTTATTCAAATCTAGCAATTAAACATGAACGCAGCTCAACATAAATAAATAATTGAACATATGAACATATATGTATGTATGAACATATATGTATGTATTTGCATACATATTCGTATATACATATACACACATTCAAAGTCCACATTGGCAATTTTCCGGCAATACTCCTTGTTCGTTGACAAACAAAAACATTTTCCGGCAATACTCCTTGTTCGTTGACAAACAAAAACAAGCAAGATTGCATACAAAAAACAAATTGATCTCTCTAACGAGCGCTCAATTGCTTAGGAACAAAAACAAACCAAACAGAATTACAAAAAACATTACAGCATATTCTTTGTACATATACATTAGCACATACTTATGAACAAAGCACATTGATCTCTTCATCGAGCTCTCAATTGCACAAAAATACATACATACAATTCCAAGTATTAGGGTGTGCCTAAATACTAACGCAAGGACGGAAAAAGTTTTAATAAATTAAAAGTGCTGATTTGACAAAAATAAATCGTCTAAATAATAATTAAATAAAATCAAAAACATTTTCAAACTTAAAACTAAAATATAAAATATATAAATATACATATATTATTATTTGCAAATAAATAGAAACGGTAATAATAACACGATATAACAAACTCGTTTTTACCTACCTAAGTCAAAATTCAAAACTCTATTTACCTAAAAGAGTATTCGGTTTTAAGCAATAAAAAAAAACCAAAATGGCTATAACGAAAAAAATCGAAATACAACTGTAGGAGCTAAACGCTCAAAACAGGCTTTTAAATTTATTTCAGAAAGTGACAGTTTCACAAGATACTGCACCAGATTTGCCTCCTCACCGATTCACGAAAACTCTGAATATTTATTAGAAGTAAAAGGCCAAAATCTTAAAAATTTTTGGACTCGCTTTCAAACGGCTCATGACGCCATTGTAGATTCTGACGATTCAGATCCACCACAAAATTTTAAATTATCTGCTACCGCAATATACGAAAACTGCTTAGACCAGTACGAAGAAACAAAAGCGATGATCTCCGATAAACTAAAGCTCATTAAAGCAATTGCACCTACTCCCCACAGTAGAGTAGAGCTGCCACAAATGCAACAATATCAAAAGGCAAGTTCAGGCATCCACCTCGAGGTGCCCGCATGTGACACAGAAACATTCTATGGAGGTTATGAAGAATGGCAATCCTTCCGGGACATGTTTACAGCCGTTTACATCAACTATACTCAATTATCACAAGCGCAAAAATTGTATCACCTCAGATACAAAACTAAAGGTCAAGAAGGCATAATAGTAAAACAGTTCGCTCTTAATGACGATAATTTCAATTTGGCTTGGGAATCTCTAAAAGCTAGATATGAAAACGACAGAATACTGGTCGATAAGCAAATAACGACACTAATGAACTTGCAAAAAATTAAGAAAGGAACAAGTGTGGAATTCATCAAACTAGAATCCACTGTTTCAAATTGTTTGTCGATTCTATCGACACTAAATATTCCCACAGACAGCTGGGACCCAATTCTAGTAAACATTTGCACCGCCACATTACCAGAAAAGTCGTTACTTCTATGGGAGCAATCGCTCTCATCACGAAAAAAGTGCCCAACGTGGCAACAAATGAAAGATTTTCTCACCACCCAATATGAAATTGCGGAACGGTTAGAAGAAAAAATAAACAAAACTAAGAACAAACACGACCAAAATGGAAGCTTAAATAGACCCCAAGCTAGAAGCAAAAACAAATCAAATAGAATTTTTAACAAAATACAATCGTTCACATCGGAACAAAGAAAACATATGTCATGCGAACTATGCACAAGAGGGCATAAGCTTAAAACTTGCGAGAAGTTTAAAAAATTAAACATTAACGAAAGGAACAACTTTGTCAGATCAAAAAGACTCTGTACAAACTGCTTGTCCCATACACACAATCTTAAAAATTGCAAAAGCAAACATAATTGCTTCTATTGTCACAAAAGACACAACTCAATGCTTCATTACAGCAGATATCCCACCTAACCCCAAAGAAGCGCTTATTCACAAAGAACCACGGGTTTAATTGCAAAAGCAAAATCCGAAACCCAAAATTAAAAAAATTGCCAAGATACACCATGTTGCTCAAAGACACAAAAAGTTAAAACGCTGCACAGCGAAGCACAAAGTGGACTAGTTTTAGAACCAGTTACCACCAGACCAACTCAGGTTGAGAAAAAAACCTTAATTCACAATTAAGTAAATCGCAAAAGTTAAAGGAACTTCCATTAGCAAACCATAAAAGATCAGTATTGTGAGCACTTCTCTAAAGCCACAACTACTGGATCAAATAATGGCCGGTACGTCGTTCGACTGCCACTCAAGCCACGATTTTCCAATACTCCACGAATTGGCAGCAAAAACACAAAGATATGTAACTTTTCGACCCCACAGGATGGCTTTCACCAAAAATGATACAAAATCCTGATTCAAACAATCTTGAGCTATATGACGCGCTACTACTTACTTGCTAAATTAATGCATACGCACTTAAACACAATATGTAACAAAATTTTCCCGAAGGGATAGAGAATCGACACTTCTCATAAAATATTGCTTAATAAGTAGTTTCTTAAATTCTAAAATAGAAAAAAAAAACTAACAAAAGCGGAGATCGCTCTTATCGTCCCTACATAAGCGCTCCTCATAAGAGTAGTTGGTGAGAATCTGTTGTACAACTTGAAAATTCCACTAAAAAAAATTATAATTCTAATGAAGCCGTTCCCAATTATCGCCCACTCTCTCGCAAGATCCCTCATAGTCATTTCATAGTCCTAAATCTAGGGCAAAGGAGTACCCATTTTGGCCACATCTGAGCCAAGCGTGGAGTTACTATCCTTTATAAGCCGAGAATAAATTAAATGGAAACAATTGCCGATCATACAGAAAAGGCAACTAATAAACAATAGATATACCAAACCGTTAAAATAAGAAATTCTAAAAAACTGCTAATAAAATTAATAAAAGCAAACAACTTGTTTGCTGTAATAATACAATAAGTCGTCAAACACGCAAAAACAATTACTACCTCAAGCACCAATAATTACACAAAGTACAATTTTTTATTAAAACCAAATCGCTTCTTACAGCTAATGTTCTGCGCCCTCGGCTACTCCACCAACAGTAAGCCGAATTACATGTTTCTTGACTACATACAAAACTAGGCAAAATATTCGCCTAGGGAGCCCAGGATGTTTAAAGGAGTTAAGCATCCACCCCCTCTACTCGGTAAAAGTGGCGCATCCTAATAACAGAGCTCAATTCACCACAGCTGCTGATGACACTACAACAGAACTCACCTCATCATTACACCAACCCACTAAACAAAAAGGAGGGACAACGGGATAGCAGACACATTCGTTTACGCAATTCGTTCGACACTATTTCGATTCCACACTGCGCCGCGTAGACATTACTTTCGTTTTGATATATCCCGCTCTATACTGCGCTGTTAGCAGCTTTCGTTCATTGTACCAAATTCGCCAGAACTTAACGTGATTCAACAACAACAACCAACAATACTACAGTTCCAATTCTATTTGCAAATATTTAAACTTATATTGTATTTTAAAATATCGAAAATTAAAGTTAATTGTACACAAATTACTCGTGCATTCTCATTTGTATGCTTAATCGCGGGTGTAAGTGCGTTGTGCATACCCTACCCAATTGGGAAGTTAAACAAATATTTTTTATAATTTTCCAGGACTGACTTTTTCCATGTGGTCTAAATGGAGGTATTCTTCTAAAACCCTATCGTATTCTGCTAGCTCGCATTTTTTGAGTATGTTTTTGGATAGCAGAGATGCGGGAATGACCTAAGGCGAGTGCGTTGAGAAAATTCTGGCTTTAGTGGTAGTCGTACGACGTACCGACCATTATCTAATCGAGTAGTTGTGGCTTTGTAAAAATCCTCACAATATCGGTCTTCTGGGGTTGTGATTGATATGAGAGGGAATTCTTCTGACTACCAAAATTTCTTCATTTGTGTGTTGAAGTATTCGTTGGGGATTTTCTCAACTTAGGTTGCCATCGTGGTAACTGTTTCCGCAACCAGTCCACTTAGTATCCAACCGAAAATGGTATTTTGTGCCAGAAGTGTTTTCGAAATTTTTTCAACACCTTCGAGTATTATTTGTTTTATGGGATCAGTGCCTAATAAAATGTCTATTTGAGCGGGAGTGTTGCAGTTGGGGTATGCTAACTTAAGGTGTGAAACCTAGTTGCGGTAAGACAATAGCTACTGCTTGAATGCGCTTATCCACTTGGGGGGGAAATAAGGGCAATAGGGCAGATTTTATTTGTACTACTCTTCCGACCATTCCCGATATTTCTAAATTGGCTAGGTTTGTTGGCAGTTGTAGCCTATTTTGTGCCATGAACGCCATAAATGATTGTTAAAATCCTTGGTCTATTAAGGCCCTAAGTTTAAACAGTACTCCTCGGTACTCGATGGAGACCACTGCTGTGGGTAATAATATACTATTTTGGTTTTTGCTGAGTAGCATCTGAGTTTTTAATGCCTTTGAGCAGCATAGTGCTTCTTGGCAATGTTCGGAATTTTGTAAGTCAGGATTTGCTGTTGCAATTAATCCCGCAGCTCTTTTAACATTGGCGTTATTTTGAGCGAAGCTGAAAAAATTCGTAATATGAAGCATTGAGTTATGTCGTTTATGACAATAAACGCAATTAAATTTGCTTTCGCAATCTTTGAGGGAATGCGCATGTGACAAACAGTTGGTACAAAGTTTTTTCGTTCTAACGAAATTGTTTCATTCGATAATATTTAATTATTTAAATTTCTCCCAAGGCTACAGCTTGCGCCCTCCTTTACACAGTTCGCATAACGTATGTTTGTTTTGTCCAGATTTGAACGGTTGTGTTTTGAAAAAACTACGATTTAAGTTGTGGTTGTTAATAGCTTGAGGTCCAATGAAGCTTCGATTTAGGTCGTGTTGAACGTTTTTTGTTCTGACTATTTTTTTATCTACCGTAATTTCATATTAGGTAGTTAAGAAATTTTTCATTTGCTGCCACGTTGGGCATGTTCTTCGTGATGAGAGCGATTGTTCCCACAAAAGTAAGGGTTTTTCTGGTAATGCCGATGTGCATATACATATGTATTTACCAGAATGGGTCCCAATTATCTGTGGGAATATTCTGTGTCGATAAAAGCGACAAGCAATTCGCAACAAAGGATTGAAGTTTTGAGAATTCCTCACTTGTTTCTTTCTGAATTTTTAGTAAATTCATTAATATTGTCACTTGATTGTCGACTAATATTCTTTTGTTCTCGTAACGATGTTTTACAGCTTCCCAAGCAAAATTGAAATGTTCGTCCTTAAGGGCGAACTGTTTGACTATTACGCCTCCTTGACCTTTGGTTTTTTATATTTGGACTTTGAACTAGTGGCAGCTCAACTCTCGGTTGTGGAGTAGGTGCAATTGCTTTAATTCATTTCAATTGATCGAAGATCATAGCTTTCATTTTTCCGCACTGGTCTAAGTAGTTTTCATATTTGGCGTAAGCTGAGGAATTGAAATTTTCAGATAGATCTGATTCTTCAGATTCTACAATTGCGTCATACGCAGCTTGGAGACGTGTCCAGAAATTGCCTAGATTATATTTTTTGATTTCTAATACCGATTCAGAATGGTCTTGAATTGTCTTTTTTGTTTGCTCCGTTCTTGTTGATTTTCCTTTGTTGGTTGGTTTTTTTTGTTTCACGTTTATTATAGTTTTTCACAGTGAAATATGATTTTGTATATGTGTTAAGCTTCGCGCCCGTGTAGATTTTTGTATAATAAATAATATTTCGCGCCCGGTTTTTGGTTATTTTTTTTTTGTTTTTTGCAGCACAGTTTTTATATATGTACATGTATACATGGGATTTAAATTTTTCTTATTATTATAATTTTTTTTTGTATATATGTATATGTCACCGCACTTTTTTTCCAATGTTTGAGCCTTTGCCCACTTCACTTCACCTTTTTAACACTTACCACTTTCTTTAGCTTTTTTGAAAAAAAAACACCCGGTTTTGGTTTTTAATTTTCTATTTTAATTTAGAAATTTAGTTTTCTATTTATAAGTGTTGTTTAAATTCGCGCATATAAATGTAAATATAATTACGAATGTAGCAAACTGTGAAAATAGCAGCGTAACCACGACAGCGGGTGTCAATCGAGAAGTCGACAGTCGAAAGAAAGCGACGATTGGGTAGGTTTTGCCGTTTTGCAAATGGAATGACTGGAACGGCCAGATTGAAATTATACCAAAAATATATTTTAACAGAGGAATTTGTTTCCGCCGTTCAAGATCGCTAGTAAAAATTTAAAACAAAGAAAAATTTAAATATATTTTATAATACGTTTTGCATAGTAGAATTATATTTCAATTACAAATGATTAAAAACATTTCTTAATTGAGAACTAGCAGCTTTAATTCACCTTATTAAGTATTGAAAGGTCAGAAGTTACATAGTTGTTTTAATACACCATAAAATCATAAGAAATTATTTAAGTAGTTTCGCCATATATTAAAAGTCCTATATGTGACCTGGTCTACGAAAAGGGAGGCGAAAACTATTTTCTGGGAAACAGCTGTTAAAAATAAACAACTCGTTTCGTCAGTTTCTCGTTATCTCATTAATTGTTCTCCTTTCCAGAGGTTTCAAGGACGTCCAGTAAGTGTTGTTTTTGGTCGGAATATTATTATAGTTCATCGTGTAAGTTGCTAGTGTGGAACATTTAAAAAAGTAACACTGAAGAAGTGACGTTTACTCTAATACCGCGCAGCTGCTGTTGTCTTGTTTTCATTCGTCTCTCTTTCCTTTTTAGGGACCTTTCAAACAAGTTATGACTTTTTGGATTCTATCACGTGAAAAAGCATCTCATCTTCCTAAAAAGGAAAATTGATTTTTTGACACCTAAGCCCCCTTTCCGTAGACCAGGTCACATATAATAAATTGCAATTGTTTGGCTGTGTTGATGGAGTGGCTTATCTCATTTAGCCTGAAGATATTCATATTAAAGAACTCATCGAAGAACAATTAGTGTAACAGTTCAACCAAAATAGAGACGAAATGCGCCACGACGCGAAACAACAAATCCTTAGAATTCAAGAAAAAAACAAAAAAACAATACAATCTTCGACGAAAAAAAGCTCATAATTACAAATTAAATGATATTGTTGCTATAAAACGCACATAATTAGGTAGCGGTTTAAAACTGAAACAAAAGCTTTTAGGCCCCTATCGAGTTACTAACGTAAAAGCGAACAACACTTACAATGTACAAAAACTGGGTAACGGCAAAGGTCCAAAAACAACAACAACGTGCGCAGAATTTATGAATGAATGGCTAAATTTATTTGATGATGATGAATCTATTTAGTTATTCCAGACGAATATTATGCCAGATGGCCGATAAGAAGAAGCAGAAGAACAGCGAGAGAAGTGTGAAGTGTGCATGACGTACGGCAAGAGTGAGTTGAATTAATCTTAATATAAATCGTTTTATTTGTTCTTGTTCTTTAAAATAAATAAACTTAACACAAGTGGCATATTTGTATAGCGAATCTAGCTAGATCCAGTAGGTTAGTGAGATAATCTTCTCAGCAGCCTGAATTTTGTGATTAAGGAACAAAGGACAAATAATTAAATTCTTATTAAATACTTTGAAAAGAATTAATATGGAGTTTACGCCAAATGAATATCTGTACTCGGTTAGTGTAGTATAATAAGTGTAATAAGTATATTTTCTCTCGTGTTGTTGTCAGAAATTTAATTGTTTCTTTAAGGTAGGTAGGAGCTGTATTTTGAGCTATCACGTTTCACCTTCTCTTTCAAACCATTTTGTGCTTTTAATGAAGCTACTATTGTCCGATATCCTTTTTGTAGACATCCATTCAAGATTTGGTGCTGATGGATTCCAAGTGTTCTGTGTCGGATCTGCGATAGGGCTAGGCATTCACAGAGAAAGTGGAAAATTGTTTCCATATTCCCTCTAGTTCGCAGCTTCGGCAGATGTTTTTTAGCGCATACCCATTTTGGACGCATGTTATCCAATGGCCAATGCCCTGTTATGGTAAGTTAATTTGTAGATACTTTTTCTGGACCTTTTAAATAAGTCGATATTTCTTTTCTTTCCATATATTTTCCATATTTATTTTATTATATTAGGGCTAAGTTCGGGTGCCACCGAACATTTTATACTCTCGCATGATAAAGTGATAATCGTTCATTTACATATTTTTCAAATACCGCATTTGTGTAAAGTTTTATTCCGCTATCATCATTAGTTCCTAATGCATATATTATACAGAGAAGGCATCAGATGGAATTCAAAATAGCGTTATATTGAAAGAAGGCGTGGTTGTGAACCGATTTCATCCGTATTTCGTACATGTCATCATGGTGGTAAGAAAATATTATATACCGAATTTCATTGAAATCGGTTGAGTAGTTCCTGAGATATGTTTTTTGGTCCAAAAGTGGGCGACGCCACGCCCATTTTAAATTAAAAAACACCTAGGTGCAGCTTCCTTCTGCCATTTCTTACGTAAAATTTAGTGTTTCTGAAGTTTTTTGTTAGTCAATTAATGCACTTTTAGTGATTTTCGACATAACCTTTGTATGGGAGGTGGGCGTGGTTATTATCCGATTTCTTCCATTTTTGAACTGTATATGGAAATGAATGAAGGAAACGATTCTATAAAGTTTGGTTGACATAGCTATAGTAGTTTCCGAGATATATACAAAAAACTTAGTGGGGGGCGGGGCCACACCCATTTTTCCAAAAAAATTACGTCCAAATATGCCCCTCCCTAATGCGATCCTTTGTGCCAAATTTCACTTTATTATCTTTATTTATGGCTTAGTTATGACACTTTATAGGTTTTCGGTTTTCGCCATTTTGTGGGTGTGGCAGTGTGCCGATTTTGCCCATTTTCGAACTTAGCCTTCTTATGGAGCCAAGAAATACGTATACCAAGTTTCATCATGATATCTCAATTTTTCCTCAAGTTACAGCTTGCACGGACGGACAGACGGACGGACAGACAGACATCCGGATTTCAACTCTATTCGTCAGCCTGATCACTTTGGTATATATAACTCTATACCTAACTCTTTTAGTTTTAGAACTTACAAACCACCGTTATGTGAACAAATCTAAAATACTCTCCTTAGCAACTTTGTTGCGAGAGTATAAAAAATGCAAACATAGAGCATTGTTTGTAAGGGAGTGATTTTTCAATTACACTTATCACATCGTGAAGGGCAGTTCCGGTTAATCGGCTATTTATGTATGCATGTTGGGACTTCCTTAACGGATCCGCTATGGATGTTCTTATATGTAAGTACATTAGCTTTTATAGTACCTTCAGCGGTAATGTGAGTGAATGTCAGTGAGGCTTATAGGTCTAAAATCCTTAGCACTATCGTGTGTTCTTCTGCTTGGTGCGTTCAAGCCTTTCCAGCTTTTGCAGCATTATGGGCATAATCTCATCTTGCTTTAAACTGTAAGAAACTACAAGGAGCTTTTCAAAGTAAACAGGACTTTTGACATCTATATATCGACTGGTGTGTTAGAATCTACTATCCTAATCGATTGTCCAGTGAGAATTTCATGACATTTCATTGAGTGCAAGTAAAGTTATTGCGTTTTAACTATCAGTATGTGTATGTTATCGCTGCGAAAATGCCCTCCGAACAATAGCCAACATTAAATTTTGCTTCAAAATTGGTAAAACTTTTACCGAAATGGAATTGAACATCTCCAAAACATCGATGTAGCGCATTTTGACCGAACTTTTGGGCTTACGAAAGGTGTGTGCACGGTTTGTTCCGCACAAATTGACTGATGACCAAAAATTGCTCAGATTCCAACATTCGAAGGACATCATTGTGACCCTTTATTTGACCAAAAATCACATTTTAACCATTAACCACTCCATGTATTCACCTGATATGGCACCGTGCGACTTCTTCCTTTTCGGATAAATGCATTTGCTTATGAAAGGAAAGCGTTATGCAGACGTAGAGGACATTCGAAAGGTTTGCACCGGCATACTGGCGGCTATACCGGCCAACGAGCTAAATCACTCGTTCGACATGGACCGTGCGAAAAGCTGTATTGAAGCAGAAGGAGACTATTTTGAATAAAATAATTTGATTTTGCCGAAAAAACCTTTTTTTTTTTTGTTTTTGTAAAGTCCTGTTTACTTTGGAACTCACCTTGTATTTATGGCGTATTTTATCTTCGTTTTGTCTGCTATCAGCCCGAGGTAGTCAGCTGTTTTTAATAAGTAGGTACCCTCATAGATTCTTCTGCAGAGGAGGTCAAAGCATTTCCTTCCGCCTTTATGTAAGCAATATTGGTGTGTCTTTTGGATAGCTTTCCACCCAGCCTAGTGGATTCTATGCAACTTTCTTTCGATGTGCAGAAAGATCGCCATGTGTCAGTTTTGGCTTTCCCGACTGCTTTTTTGTATCTTTTCATGATATTTTTGTAGGGTTGCCAGATTTTGGTTCTGTAGCTCTCAATGAAAGCTTTCCATTGTTGTATTCTCAGGTTCTTAAAATCACTATTCCACCAAGGAGGAGACTTACTCTTTTTCAGAACTGTTAGCGGAGTGGATTTATTATTTTTATGTATGTTTTTATTTTTATTTTTTTTTTTATTGAAACGTAATAAATGATGGTTTTACATTTCATTGAAATTGCAGCTAGTGATAAATGTAAACTAACAAGCAATATTTTTCCCAATTTATGAAGTAAAACAATAAAAGCTGTAATAACAAGCTTTTCTTTTTTAAACTAAATTTAACAACTAAATATAATGATATTTGTTATTTTCTTAGATTCTTAATAGATCATGAAACTTTGTTCTTTTCAGTCTGCGCCTGTTATTTCTAGTCTCTCCTAGTTGTCGGCCTTCAGTGTTTACATGTTTCGATGCTGTTTCGCGAATGAAGATCACGATGCATATCCGAATTGCGTATGTACCACGGGGCATTTACCATTTTTCGCAGAACTTTGTTATGGAATCTTTGCTCCGCTTCGATGTACTTATAACGGGGCAGCGCATCACCATAGTTGAATTCCATATGTCCAAATAGGCTTCAAAGTTTGATTGTAGACTGAGAGTTTATTTGATGTTGCTAAGGGTGATTTCTTGCCGATCAACTAGTTTATTTTGTTGTATTTTAGTGTTCGTTCTGAAACCATTTTTTGTTTTTCTTCCTACCAATTCGACTTTGAATCCAACGTCGTATCAAGATATTTCACTGAGGTGGAATACGGGATTACTTTATTTCCAATATGTAAGGGGATGTACGCAACACTTTTGTTAGTGAAGTTTATATTGATAGAACTCAACTTGTTCAAAGTAATGTACCATTTCTGTGTCCATTCTATAATTTGATTTAGTTAAGATTGCATTCTATGCGACGACTGAATTTCATTTTTGCCAGTCGTAATGATGCAGGTATCATCTGCAAATATGGCGATTGCGCAGTTTGGCGGCGTAGGCATGTCGGTAGTAAACCAAATGTACAAGAATGGTCGCAGGATACTTCCTTGGGGTACACCTATTTTTATCGGCTGTAGCGTAGTATACAGGAGCGGATCCACGGGGGGGAAACTGAAGGAGAGTTTCCCCCCGGCCCCAAAAGTAAAAAGATATACATTATATCCACTGAGCCACAAATGTCATAAAAAATCAAAATCATTTTCATCTTATTTTCAAATTTTTAAAATTTATTTTTGCGCACAGACCGATAAGCAAAATAAACCAATGCTTACACAGGACAAACATACATATGTATGTACATATACACAGACATATTCTTCCTTTGGCACATTCGTCTGTATGTTTACAAAAGCAAATACGAGCCACATATGTATGTACATATGTACAAACATTCATAAGGAAATACTACTAGTTACTGGTGGAGTACCACAAGGATCGGTGCTAGGCCCACTCCTATGGAACATCCTCTATGATGGAATCCTTCGACTTCCAACACCGAAAGAAGTGGAAATAATAGGGTATGCGGATGATATAGCGGTGACAATCGTGGCAAAAGAACTGCACCAAATCGAGGACTTATGCAGCATTATTGCACACAAAATAAAGAGATGGTTAACAACAGCGAAGCTTCAACTGGCAGGACAGAAAACTGAAGCAGTGCTCATATCTAGCAGGAAGAAAGTGGAGGTGTCACCTTGGATATTGACGGGCATAAAATAACGTCACAGTCATTCCTAAAATACTTAGGCGTAATAATTGATACGAGGATGAACTATAAAACAAACATAGAGAAGGCTTGTGAAAAAGCGGCGCGAGTTAACTGCGGCTTTAAGTCGAATAATGGCTAATACAGGCGGGCCAAGTCAGAGCCGAAGGCTATTACTGGCAAAAGTGACTCAGTCAATAGTCATGTATGCAGCACCAGTGTGGGCTAATGCTCTAAAACAAAAAACGTATGCGAAACCTGTAAGGTCCTTGTTTCGGTTAAGTGCGCTTAGAGTTGCCAGCGCCTTCCGTACGGTGTCTCACGAAGCCGCAGGAGTGATTGCAGGCATAATGCCACCTGAAATAATGGCTAGTGAGTTAGAGAGAGTGTACAGTAAAAGCAAAAGTAGCGGGGGCCCCTAACAGCTAGAGAGCGCGAGGAAGAAAGACAGCAGAGTCTGAAAGAATGGCAATCTATGTGGGACTCAGCGCCCAAAGGACGATGGACGCACAGGTTGATCGCAAATGTGGAGACCTGGGTTAGCTGAAAGCATGGCGACGTTGATTTTTACTTGTCCAGCTATTAAGTGGTCATGGCTGTTTTAGGGAATACCTCCACAAATATGGCCATGATGAGGTAGAAATATGCTCATCTTGTGGTTATGGAAAAGAAAATGCCGAACATATCTTTTTTCATTGCCCAAAATATGAGGAGGATAGGACATTTTTTTAGAAACGGAAATTTCTGAAAGAATAATGCCAGATAACATAGTGCCACACATGCTGCGGTCGAAGCAGGTGTGGAACCATGTTAAGCACTGGGCCGCAAAGGTTATTCAAGAGCAGCGAAGGCTAGAAAGACTGCGATATAGCGAGGCAAACAGCCAAAACCAGTTCGAAAATCCCTGAGATGTTATAGTCAATAGGCTTAGCTTGCTCTGCGATGTAATACTTAATCGGTGGTTCCGCAGGGCATTTCACCAAAGCTATGTGTCGTTTTGAGATGTTTTTTTTAGTGGGTTAAAGTCCCACACTACTGTTGTAAGGGCAACAGTGTCTTTTGATGATTTTTTACATCTCGCCATAAAACAAAAAAAAAAAAAAAAAAAAAAAAAAATACTACTGTGATCAAATTGAAAGGTCAATTTTGTCCATTTCATCTCCATCAAAGTAATCCCCTCCCACTGCTATACACTTATGCCAACGAATTTTCCAGTCATCAAAGCACTTGGAATTCTTCGATTCAGCTTTTACTATATCCTCAATTGAGTCAAAACGATGTCCTCGGAGTGGTCATGTGAATTTTTTGAATAGCCAGAAGTTACACGAAAGTAAATCAGGCGAATGCAGTGGTTGCATCACGATATTAGTTGAAGATGTGGCGAAATGATCACAATAACCAATGCAGTGTGAGATGGTGCATTATCGCACTTCTTTGTGCCGTGAAATTTAGCATAGATGTCCCTAGCAGTACTACCAACTTACAGGAAAATTAAAAACTTACCGATTCGAAAAACACCCGAAGTATAAATTAAAAATGTACCTTTCAATTTGATCACAGTAGTATAAGTATTGAAGTATATAAGCGTTGAAGAATATATCCGTATATACATATGTATATATATGAAGTATTGAAGAAAATAACCACGAGGAGATTTCACTCACGGGAGCTGCGTTAGGACAATTGGTTTTGAAAGACATGAAAATTATAGGGCTGGATGGCAATAGGCACAGATGGTTGTATTGTTATGTTGGGAGATCGCGGAGCTGTAAAGGAAATACACAAAGAAGCTACAAACGCTGAGATGATCCCATGTTTTTCCCATAAATTGAACAAATTGCTTTGATTGGAAAGATTTCTGAAATATTCAGAGAAGTTACAACATTTTTCCAAGATTCAAGATCGAAACGTAACACTGTTTTAGCTCAATTCTTGGGCAGAAAAGTTGTAGAGCTTTGTGAGACAAGGTGGATGCCGTTCATCAATTCACAGTCACCCTTCCAGAAGTCGTTCAAGTACTGAGAAAAATAAGCGAATAGAAGAATAGAACGACTGCAGTAAAAGCGTCGAATTTAGTCACAGTACTGTGAAACTTCGAATATATTATTGGAATTTTTTGTCTCAGTGATGTTTTGTCACTGACGCATACACTTAGTG
The DNA here is from genome assembly GCF_016617805.1 of Bactrocera tryoni. Lineage (NCBI taxonomy): Eukaryota > Metazoa > Arthropoda > Insecta > Diptera > Tephritidae > Bactrocera > Bactrocera tryoni. The sequence goes on along the minus strand of NW_024396366.1, from coordinate 19,396,074 downwards.
TGGTTCTGCAGAACGAATCAATCGACCTTGCGAAAGCATTAAACGTCATAACAATATTGGTTGCAACACTGAACATGCAAAGAATGCATGGTGATCATCACTTTAATGAATTTTTTTCAAACGCTACACAGATGTTTGAAAAGTTAGGTGTTGAAGTGGAAAAACCCGGAATATGTGGTCATCAGAGTCATCGAAACAATCACCCATCTCAAAGCTGTGAAGACTTTTACAGGGTTTCTGCACACATTCCGCTCATTGACACGGTCATGCAAGATTTAAAAACGCGGTTTTCAGACGAAGTTCTTGCAAATTTCAATTTCAGTCAGCTGTTACCAAAATTTAACCTAAATTTGGAAGAAAAGGATTTAACTGTATGTACTCATTGAATGTCTAATTAGACGTTTTGGGAAAATTTTGCCCGGAAACAAAGAACTGCAAAAAAAAAAGCTGAAAGCAGAAGTAGGGCTTTTTCAACAAACATGGAAAATTAAATGACTACGAGAACACAAGTGCTTTTTGCCTTAGAAAGCCTCAGCACTTGCGATAAGGATATATATCCGTCGATTCATATTCTCCTTCACGTACTCTGCCGAATCAAGACTTGGCTCAGAACAACGATGCTCCAGAAAAAATTGAACGACTTAGCACTCCTCAACATAAACTACGAAATTTCTGTGGAACCAGAATAAATAATAGAAAGATTTAGTAAAATGAGCAAACACCGTATTCATTTTATGCTGTAAATTAAATGTTGAAATACGTATAAAAAATAAAATGATATTTTAAAGTTAAACATTTCTTAAATCAATTACAAAATCATAAAGTATCACCCCCCCGCCCCCCAAAAAATTCTACTCTGGATCCGCCCCTGGTAGTATATGATTGTCCCTGCTTGATTCTGAAGTAGCGGTTGGTCAAGTAAGAGTCAACTAGATCGTTTAGATAATCCGGAAAGTGAAGTCTTAATTTATGAAGTAAGCCATGGTGCCATACTCTATCGAACGCCTGGGATACGTCAAGAAAACAGCTGTGTAATTGTGCTTTTTCCCATCGCATCTTCGATTATGCTGGTAATTCGATGAACTTGATCGATTATGGAATGTTGAGATCAAAATCCAAATGGATGAATGGGTATAAGTCCCTTTTCTTCAATTATGTTCTGAAGTCTTCTTATGATTACAGCTTAAAGTAGTTTGGACAAAATAGGCAACAGTGAAATTGGACAATATGACGAGGCTTCATGTGCGCTTTTGCCAGGTTTTTGTACCATAATGATTTCAGTCACCAAGTCGAAGCCGGGAGCCTTTTTTGATTTAAATCTACTTTTATAATATTTTCTACTTCTTTGTTTGTTGCAGGTTGGATTTCACCAACCTATTGCGATTCTTCCAGCTGCGGTAGAGTACTATTGAACGCAAAAGGACTAAATGTTTCAGTTAGTTTCTCTGAGAAAACTTTTGCTTTTTCTTCGTCGCTTCTGGCCCAGGATCCGTTTGGCTTTCTGAGAGGTGCATTCGACAATATTGGTTTCCTAACATTTTTTGCAGCTCTTCAAAAGGAATAATCCGTATGTTTGTTTGGTGTGAATTTCTCGATATAATTAGAAATATTTTGATTTGTAAATAACTTTATTTTGGTGCTGGCAATCTTAGTTAAATTGTTTAGTTCTGTTTTATACTGAGGAAATCGCGTGATTTGGCATTTTTTACGTAGTTTTCTCTTTTTCTTTATGAGTTCTAAAATATCGGAAGGTGGTAAATTTTTCCCATGCTGTTCTTCCAGAGATTCGATATTTGGGAGGAGTACTGAATTTCTCGCGAATGCTGAAGAGCATCCACGAGTAATCCTGCAATCATCCATAACGATACTACCTCTGTCTGGTTATATCGTGAGGTCTAGCACTTCCTCCCAACCTTTCAGAGCTTCGGAAAATAAAAGTCGGCCTATCGCCATTGTTGCAAACACTTAAGTTGCTATTTAAAATATATTGTAAAATACTGACCATATTGGAGTTTCCCGTTTAGTGTTATGAATGATGCCGGTGGTATGTCCACGTCTTGAGCCATGTAGATTGAGACCAAGAAAAAATGGTTTTTCCTTTGCTCCACCTTTACCACCGTAATATCTGCTGTGCTGTAACTCGGACAAAGAAATGTATCTGTACTCTTATTGACAAGAATGCATGCCCTTGGTTTACCTTCCTTATTTGTATGTATATAAAATATTGTAGTTCCTGCTGTTTAGCGCTTTAATGGTGTCTTCATTAATCTAGGGCTCTTGTATAAGGCTGATATCGATGCCCTTTTCGTTTAGGAGGGTTGACAGATTCGCTGTAGCATTCTTCGAGCGCTGCAGTTTTATCTGCACACGATGTCCACGTTCCTTAGCATCTGGCTGGCATCGTCGACCTCTTGCGTGTCGTCTTCGTAATCCGGTTTGTCGCCTTGGAAGATCCGAAGATGCGAATGCCGAAGCTCATTTTATAGTCAGCCTTCGTAAGTGCCTTTATGGACTCATAGCAAATGGTAATTTGAATTAGTCTGCTTGCTTTATTCGATTTATCCACCTTTATTAGCAGCCACTCATCTATACCTGGTATAGCTTTGTCTTGCAGTTTGGTGCACCTGAAGAGTTTTTCGCCTAGCTCCTCTTGAGGGGGCAGCCAAATGGGAGCACGAGGTCTCTTCGGGATATTCTTGACGGATGTAAGCCTCAGTTGGAGGCCTACAAAGGCGCTGCTAATTTTAGCTACGCTAACCGCTAGGAAATCCAGAGAGACCAGGTCTGCGCACTTGATGACCCTGTAACCTCTAAGGTTTTCAGAGGAGTCAAACTCTGGGTGGGGACTCGCGGGATTGCCGAGTATATAGCTTAGCACAATACTGAACAATCTGACGTTGATCTCTACCCACCCTTCCTGCACTGTGCTTGGTGAGGAGGAGTTGTCATCTAAAAATGGCTGCCAGTAGACTGTCTCTGGCAACATGTCTTGCAGTTGTTGAGCTGTTTGGAAGTTGAGGCTTTCATTCCTGATTTGGCGGTTTCCGCTGCTGTTACTGCTGGTATATTGTGGCTTTCACGTTGGGTAGTACTCTTAATCCTTTCCTTGCTGGAAGCGAGTAGATCATCCTCATCGGATTCCGTTATTGGAATCCGATATGTCGTAGCTGCTCCCGTAGTCGTAGCGGTTGTCGGCAAGTTTGTTGTTGCTGTTTTTGTTTCTTTGTTCATGTTTGGTCCCACGAGTAGGCCAGAAAGGGTTGGTCCGTCCAGTCCGTCTGTCCATGCAAGCTGTAATTTGAATAAAAATTGATATATGTATGTATCTTGATGAAACTTGGTATGCGCGTTCCTAAGCAAAAATGGAACGAGTTCGTCGATGGGCGTAATCGGACTACTACCGCGGTCACAAAACGTCATTAACCGAAAGTCTATTAAGTGCCATAATTAAGCACTAAATTCAGATATAGAATTGTAATTCGGTATAGGGGAAGGCAGTAGCAAGCGGAACCTGTGAGCAAAAAATTCTGGATAAGTGTGTGACCTCGCCCTCTAATAAGTTTAATGCTCATATTACATAAACCACTGAAGCTACAACAACCAAATTTGCCCAGCGTTAATATTATAACAACTTATATCGACAGTGTGATGATAACCCCGCTCACTCCCTTTTCGATTTCGACAAAATTTAGTACGTAGTAGGAAATGGGTAAGAAGAATATAACATTCCACTTGATTCGTTCACTTTCCTGTGTACAAATCAAGAATAAATTAATATAACAGGATACAACTTTTGCTTAATGCAAGTTGCAAGAGTATGAAATAATCGGTTATACCCGAACTTATACTTACTTGTTTTTATTTATCCCCTTTTTTATTTTCCGTACTTTTTGTATGATTTTGGGAAGTTCCTCAAGTAACAAAATATCTTAAATTATTTGATTTTAACCCTTTCAGCCCCAAAGTTGCTTATAAGCAACTTCTATGTTTAACATTGTTTAAAAAGTCAAATACACAAACACATCTTTAAAATATACATCTTATTGATCAGTTTGAATTCGCGGAATACCAAAACAACAAGAACATAACGGTTCTGACATGATCAATCATGTTATGACTCATTAATTTAAATTTGAAAGAAATATTTATATAGTTTTACGAACAATTAGTGAAAGAAAAAAGTACAAGTGAAAAAATTAAAAAATATTTTTTCTATCGTACCGCTAGATATTTTGGCTTGTGCAAGTTGTTATAAGCAACTTTGGGCGTTTAGGTCATACAAATTATATTTCATCTTTATTAAAATGAGTAAAGTACCAAAAGGGCTGTGTAATAAAGATATACAGCAGATTTTGAAGATAGACTATGACAAGTCTTCTGACGAAGAGTGTGATAAAGACGATGAAGAGTTTTTTGAGAAAGATTTGAAAGAGCTTTTAGAAAATGGTGAAGAATTAGAAATCGATATACTAAAAAGTACTGCCAACCAAGAAATTTCTAAAAGATCAGAAAATATGGATGACTTTATTATTAAAAAGTTGATGTTTCCCAATTGAAATGAAGAAAAAGACCAATCGACTTCCAAGACGTTACTTGGAAAGAGTCAGAAGAAAACATTAACATAGTAAATAAGCCGAATCAATATTTCAACACTTTTTTTGATGATGCCGTAATCAAATTGATTGTGGAACAGACCAATATGTATTCCCTCCAAGAGTCCGGTAGTGAACGCAATTGCTCAAATGATGATATTCGTCGATTTCGTGGAGTTTTGTTGTACTTGGGCGTAGTCCAGCTGCCGGTTTTTAGAATGGCATGGTCGCAAGAACACAGTAATAACAGATTCGATGTCGAGAAATAAATTAGAAATTTATCCATCTTTCTGATAAGTCGAAACAGGCATCTAAAAGCGATAATAATTATGACAAATTATACAAAATTCGTCCACTATTATCGTTGCTCAAAGAAAAATTCAACAATCTACCTCAAGAGGAACACCAAAGAATTCACGAACAGGTCATCACATATAAAGGTAAGTTCAGAGGTATGCAAATGCAATAAATAAAAGCTTTCGGTTATCACATAATTGCATATTTTAGTAAGATCATCCTTCAAGCAGTACAACTCTGCTAAGTCCCACAAATGGGTACTGAAAATGTTCACGCGGACAGGCTCGTCAGGAATTATTTATGACTTTGCGCTATACGTTGGTGATGGAACTTGCCCTTCATATGGACTCGGCATATCATCGGACATTGTGTTATACTTAGCATCCGCAGTACCAAAATTTAAAAATTAAAAACTGTATTTTTATAATTAGTTCACTTCAGTAAGCCTTCTTGTGGTTCTAAAAGAAATGGGAATATTTTACGACGGGACGGTGTGTGTCAGATTTGAAAAAGCTGGCAGGGGATCTTATAAAATAAAATGTGACGCTAATCTTGGCATTGGTGCAGTGCGCTTGCACACTCCCACATTTGTGGGAGATAAACCAATCGAGACATGTAAGCGTTGGAATGGGAAAGAAAAAACTTTGTTGAAGTTCCGAGACCGGGTATTGTTTCAAAATATATTAAACACATGTGAGGAGTTGATTTTGCCGACATGCTTATGGAGATGTATAAAGTGAAACATCGCTCCAATAAGTGGTACATGAAAATATGTCACTGGAGCCGAAGCACAGTAGTTATCAATTCCTGGCTTATGTTTCAGAGACATCTCAAAATCGTTATCCAAACCTTAAGCATATGCCACTTATAAAATTCCAGATGAATATTGGAACTGAGCACTTAAGCGCTACGCCGGTGTTTTACAGTTCTACTCAAAGAAGAGGGATGACCTAGTTCTATGCAAAATGTATAAACCCACTCAACTCCGGATTCACTTTCTTTCTCAGAAACGTCTAGTTCGAAACGCCGTCATGTTGTTGAAGAACCCCCCAATGCCGTCTTTGTAAAACCGGAACACCTCTCTCAAAATGCTTAAAATGTGGTGTTAATCTATGCTACAATACGAACAAGAACTGTTTTTTATCTTATCACACTTAAAATACAAAACAAACATACATATATGTATGTATATGACAAATAAAGAGAAATCCCTTGTATACTCGTATATATATTTTTTCTTTGAATGTATTTATATCACTCAAATACTGCCCTAAACGCCCAAAGTTGCTTATAAGCAACTTTCAATATCTTTTGATCGGATCACGCTAGAGAGCATGACGTCTAATTGAGCCAATTTAGGTCAGAAAATCAAGAAAAAAATTTTTCCGGTAGTTGGTTTAAGTGCGGTCCTGAAAGGGTTAAGAACTCGTTAAAGAATAAGTAGTTTAAGTAAAACTAGGTAGTCTATTTTATTTATGTTTGTAATAAACAAGCAATAATTAGTTCACAATGGTGGTTTAATGTACTTTGTTGTTTGAGTAGGTACATACTCCAGTGAAATAATTAATAATTTTTTTGCTGGCTGTGATGAAAGATTTCCCTGATCCTCCATCGGATTCTAATTCGAGAGTTAAAGAACGTCTTTTCTTCTTCCCTACATAGATCGGTGCATTGGAAAATTCATTCATCACCATGAAAACTACCAGCAAAATCAAGAAATTCGTCTACCAAAGACTCAGCATTCACTTTGCCTAGCACAAAGCATATTTTAAACTTTCCTTTTGATGACAATGCTGCTGATACCATGAGTGATCCACCACTGTTTATGGTGGTGATACCATCTGGTTCGTCCAAATTTAATTTCTTTTTATCGCTGGAATTCTACAACACCAAATTTATATTTTTCATAAAATAGAATTTGAATTTTTATGACCATGCTTTAGGGATGGCTTCGGCAGTCGATTTACATATTTAAGGCATACATCTTTTCTTATTACTTAATGCAAGCTACTAAAACCAATCATACACAGAGTAAAGTCAGCGAAAGTTCGAAATTCTTGATATTAGTTATACAGGGGGCTAAAGAGCCAAGTTTTAGTTCAAATTTATCTAATTTAGGCGCAAAGATATGTACATTGTTATGATTAAAACACGCTCTCTTATTTTCATTGAGTAACTAACATATTAGCCGATATGTGAGGTACAAACTTACTCCGAAGATCGAACATTTTTCATTATATTATGTAAGTAGTATATGGGGGCAAAGTATTGGTTCGATTCAACCCATTTTTACATACAGAAAAGGATTATTCCTTAATTTAAGTTATATACCATATGTCACACATTGACCGACATTTTCGATCAAAAGTGAACTATAGGTATCGGGGTCTAAATACTACTGTGATCAAGTTTAAAGGTGAATTATGTCCATTTTATTTCCCTCAAAGTAATCCCCTCCCGCTGCAATAATCTTATTCGTACGAGTTTTCCAGTCATCGTAGCACTTGGAAATATCTTCCGCGGTGATGGCTATCAGAGCCTTCTTCGAATCAGCTTTTATATCCTCAATTGAGTCAAAATGGTGTCCTCGGAGTGGTCTTGTGAATTTGCTGAATAGCCAGAAGTTACACGAAGGTAAATCAGGCGAATACGGAGGTTGCGGCACGATATTAGTTGAAAATGTGGTGAAATGATCACGAATAACCAATGCAATATGAGATAGTGCATTATCGTACTTCTTTGTTTAAATCTCAAGTACAATTGAATATTTTGATGTGAAATTTAGCATAGATGTCACTAAGAGTAGTACCAACTTACAGAAAAATATTTACTGATTCGAAAAACTCGCAAAATATAAATTAAAAATTCACCTTTAAATTTGATTACAGTAGAATTCGGTACTTGGAGCTTGAACACTTTTCACTAGATTTCGTCACGAGGTGGCACCCACTAAAGAGGTTATTCGTGCAAAGTTTTATCCCGTTGTATTAATTTCATCTTGATTTGTGAACTGGAAACTGAACGAATCAAGTGGAATGCTATATTATTCTTTCCAATTTCCTACTACGTACTAAATTTTGTCGAAATCGGTTGGTCGGGTCCCGAGATATGGGATTTCAGCAAAATGTCGGTTATGCCACGCTTATTGCCACTTTTCACGCCGGCTCCCACAAAGCTCTATTATACCATCTCGGAGGTAAAATTAATGTCTCTGGCGTATTTAGTTATTTATTTATCGCGCTTTTAGTAGTTTTTAACAGTACCGTGATATGGGAAGTCAGCGGGGATATCATCCGCTTTCATTCATTTTCACAATGTCGGTAGAAGTTTTTATAAGATTTGTTCTCAGCAAATTTGGTTGTTGTAGCTTAAGCGGTTTATGAGGTATGTACATTAAACTTGTTAGAGTGCGGGGCCACGAACACTTTTTAAAAAATTTTGCCCACAGGTGCCCCTTGCTGCTGCGATCCTCTGTACCAAATTAAAACTTTATCTTAATTTAGTGCTTAGTTATGGCAGTTTATATATTTTCGAAGTTTTATCGAGATTTCTTAATTTCTACTCAAGTTACAGATGCATGGACAGACGGACAGACAGATAGTCAACCGGATTTGAACTTTTCTCGTCATTCTGATCATTTATATATAAATAACTCTATATCTATCTCGCTTAGTTTTAGGTGATACGTGCAACCGTTAGGTAAACAAAACTACAAGGAGCTTTCCAAAGTAAACAGGACTTTAAAAATAACAGAAGAAATGGTTTTTTCGGCAAATTTAATTTATTTTAATCAAAATAATCTCCTTCTGCTTCAATACAGCTTTTTGCACGGTCCAAAGGCATGTCGAACGAGTGTTTTAGCTTGTTGGTCGGTATTGCCTGAACACACCTTTCTTAAGCCCAAATGTTCGATAAATCGATGTTTTGGAGATGTCCAAATCCATTTTCATGAATTTCAATGATGATTTCGGCTGATTTTTGATGAATTCACGCACAGTTGCAATGGAATTTCCGCTGATCACGGATTTTGATTGGCTCACATGTTGATCGTCATTTATGTCCTTACGACCTTTTTGAAAACATTGAAACCACTCGTGCACTTTTCTACGGGATATGCAATTATCGCCATGAACTTGTTTCATCAATTGAAACGTTTCGGTAAAAGTTTTACCAATTTTAAAACAAAACTTACTGTTGGCTATTTGTTCGAAGCTCATTTTCGCACCGATCACACAAAGGTACTGACACTTAAAACGCAATAACTTCACTTCCAATAGATGACATGTTATGAAATTCTCACTAGACAATCGATAAAGATAGCAGATTCTAACGCCCCAATCGACATATAGAAGGCGTCACGAGGGGACGCTAGATTCAAAAAGTTTACTTTGGAACACACCTTGTATAATACTCCGTAACAACAGAAACTTAGCTAGAGAAACTTAAGCACAATCTGATGATCGGCGTCAAGGAAATACTATCTGTATAGCTGCTCAGCGTGCATTAGGAAAACCTAACGCTTTCGGCGTTAAGAAAACGCACAACGTATGGTCACTCAGCAGACCACTCAAGTTTTTGCTGAAGCAATTTCTCGACACCGAGTGTATGCTCGCCGACTTGCAGTCGCACAGTGTGATGATCCTCCCTTCTTCGTTCATAAACCGTTGAGTATGCTCATGCACTCAGGGCGCATTTTCATATGTATCCAGCCTGGCACGTAACAAATGGGGAATAATCGATGAACCAACGGACCGACACAACATCGTCGCTCAACCACGACATAGATGAAAATGCACTCAGCAGTGACCTAATTGGCAGTTGTGGTTTTCAAGCGCTCAAAATTGTAGATGGGAAGAAAAGGCCACTTTCCGATAAGCATTTGAGGCGATAGGCTTGCTTAAAGACGACGGCATGTTGTACCGGTGAGCGACTCAGTTGAGAGAGATATGTGTAAAAATGCTTTGGCAGATGACATAACTCTGAATGAAGCGCTGAAACTTATTGAAGATCTAATTTCGAAGGTTGGAAAATTACTGATTTGATTATGATACTGTGGCTTGAGAATTCAAGTCAACCAATCAGAGCACCTGTTACCATCGGAGCAAATTAAGGGGCCAATAGGGTAATCTGGTCTGTTTTTGACATTTTTTTTTGTAGAAATTTTTATTCTATAATAGAACTTTTTTCGCATACCATGAAGTATATCGTGGAGTGTATAAACAAATTTTTTCGGCAGTTTTTGACGCCATCTGAGGGAGAAATGGCTGGGTGAATGAGATGCGTTTTTTCACTGGCGGACACGATTTCTCATGTTTGGATCATCTGAAACACAAAAACCCAATTTATTCTTAAAAAGTATGTGAATGGTTATCGCGCCTACTAGAATTATGAAAAAATGTTGATAAATAAAAAAGTAATTAATTTTTTTTTAATTTTTCCCCATGTTTTTGTACATAAATTTTGTCATAACATTGTCAATGAATTTTAAAAAATTATGAATCTAGTAGGGACGATAGCCAGGCGTCGGTTGAGTAGTTCGACCGGAATCATGTCCGCCGGTCGTTCCATTGCCCGACCATGAAGAAGTTCGAAAGCAATTACCCGCCTGAAGAACAACAAACTGATTGGGCATTATCAGTGTGGCTTTAGACCTGGAAAATCAACAACCGACCAGATATTCACCATGCGCCAAATCTTGGAAAAGACCCGCGAAAGGAGAACCGACACACACCACTTCTTCGTCGATTTCAAAGCTGCTTTCGACAGCACGAAAAGGAACTGCCGTTATGCCGCGACGTCTGAATTTGGTATCCCCGCAAAACTAATACGGCTGTGTAAACTGACGTTGGGCAACACCAAAGGCTCCGTCAGAATCGGGAAGGACCCCTCCGAGCCGTTCGCTACCAACCGAGGTTTCAGACAAGGCGATTCCCTATCGTGTGACTTCTTCAGCGTGCTTCTGTAGAAAATAGTTCGAGCTGCAGAACTAAATAGAGAAGGTACCACCGCCGTTAGTTCTGCTTTCTCCGGACTGGACAAGGAACCAAAACAAATGGGTCTGGTAGTGAACGATGGGAGGACGAAAGATCTCCTGTCATCAAACAGACAGTCGTCGCACTCGCGTCTTGGCACTCACGTCACTGTTGACAGTCACAACTTTGAAGTTGTAGATAATTTCGTCTATCTTGGAATCAGAATCAACACCACCAACAATGTTAGCCTGGAAATCCAACGCAGGATAACTCTTGCCAACAGGTGCTACTTCGAACTGAGTAGGCAATTGAGTAGCAAAGTCCTCTCTCGACGAACAAAAACCAAAACTCATAATTTCCGCCCTGCTATATGGTGCAGAGGCTTGAACGACGACAACAACTGATGAGTCGACGTTACGAGTTTTCGAGAGAAAAGTTCTGCGAAAGATTTATGGTCCTTTGCGCGTTGGCCACGGCGAATAAAGAAGAGGAAGACCTCCACACCGTTGGAAGAGCCAGGTGGAGAAGGACCTGGCTACGCTTGGCGAAAAGCGTACGCCACGTAGCGAAAAGAAGAAACGACTGGCGCGCTGTTGTTAACTCCGCTATAATCGCGTAAGCGGTGTCTTCGCCAATTAAGAAGAAGAAGAAGGTTTGAATGGTTCGGGAGATATACACATTAAACCTATTAAGGAGTGGTCCTCGATCGTTTTTTGAAAATTTTTAGCTCACATGTAGCCCTTGCTATTGCAATTCTCCGTACTAAATTATAGAGATATAAAGGATATTAATTTACTGTGTGGCAGAAGTTCGATTAGGAACATGTGTACCAAGTTTCGTTAAGGTATCTAAATTATATGTGTATATACATATATGTATAGCCCTATAAACTCGATTACCTTTAGGTTACAGAGATTACCGTTAAGTGAACAAATTTTTTTTGAAATTTTAATATTTACTTTTTCGTTATAATAGTTCTTCGCTCTTGGTTAAATTGACGCCACGTCGTGGTTGTTTTATTTACTGTTTAATTACATAAACCCTTTCCAGAAAATATCGGTAATTCTTCGTTTATATGGAAGACAGGGAAATTTTTTCCCAGGGATGGTGCAACTGTCCTTAATTATGATGCCAAAAATTAGCGCGATCTGTCAACCAGTGTGTTTACAGCAGCTGTTTATGTCAACACAAACTTCAAAAATTTCAAATTACAAACGTTTTATATAAGCTACAATTTAGTAGCATAATCACCAATTATTTTAATATTCAAAAACAAAATAAATTTAGGTTATACCTTAGTTTCAGCAATACGTAGTTATTACACTATTAAATTTGTATTTTTAACGTAACGCCTTCTATTGAATACTTACTCAATCCAGTCAGTTAACGTCATCTGTTAGAATATTTTGGAGCTAACGGAAAATTGTGACTGTCAAACAATAGACAAAGAGTTAGAAATAAAATAATATTGGGATTATAAATTGAGATGTAAGCTATCCTTTCAGTAAAAATATAATTTGCAATAAAATATTCAATTATTCTTACTTTTTAAATTTTTGATGTTAGCATAACCGCGTAGCCACATGTTACTTAGACTGAAGTATAAATTAAATTCATATTATATTCAGATAATACTGTCTATTGATTTATTTTATTGATAATAGTTATTCGATTTACAAAAATTTATTTACCAATTTGCGGATAGTTTAACGGTGATTAATAATGCTATCTCCAAAAGGTAATTAATATATGTATATATGAAAAAATTGCATAAAACTATGCAAGATCTAAACGCCAATGATAAACTCTACAGTGGTGCTGTCTTACTTTTGTCTAGTGACTTACGAAAGACCTTACCGGTTATACCTCGCTCTACTCTCGCGGATGAGATTAATGGATGTTTGAAACAATCATTCTTATGGCAAAGTGTTCCATCCGCAAAAATATTTTCCGAAAAATTACTAAATATTGGAAGCAGTGAAAAAAAATGAACTCAGATAAGCAATTAATGCAGATAATTTATGCGCTATTCTTCAGAGAAAAAATGAATTGATACAGAGTACTTGTCCGAAGTAGAGAGTAATTACTTGAATCATAACTGGCTCAGTGAGCGGGCTATTTTGGCAGCCAAAAATGCTGATGTTGACGAAATTTACTTCCAAATACCAGGCGTTCTGATGTCTTTTAAATCAATCGATACTGTTCTTAATGAAAATGAAAGTGTAAATTTTCCAATTGATTTTTTAAATTCATTAGATATACCCGGCATGCAACCACATAATCTTCGATTAGAAAATGGTTCATCTATTAATTTGAATCCACCTCGATTATGCAATGGTACGCATTTGGCTATCAAAAAGATCACCGTAAATATTCTTGAAGCAACCATATTAACTGGAAAGTTAAAAAGTGAAGTGGTTCTATTGCCACGTATTCCAATTATATCATCGGATTCTACGATACCCTTCAGGAGGCTACAATTTCCAGGTCCTTTAGCTTTTGCAATGATGATAAATAAATCTCAAGGCCAAACAATATCCATTTGGAAAATCTAGGTTTTTCTCATAGCAGCTATATGTTGCATGCCCACCTGTAGGAAAACCGTTGAATCTATTTGAGTTAGCTAAATACGGATTAACCAAAAATATTGTGTACCAATTAGTGCTAAATTACATTGAAATTAAATGTATTGATAATTCAAAATATTGAATATTTTTCTTAAAGATTTAAAACTATTTATTTGAAATTTAAATAAAAAAATAATTTTAAAATTAATTATTTGTATTAACTCTTGCCAAACATCAATACTATGAAAATTTTGTTCAATCGTATTTCCGTCATTCGCTACCAAATTTCAATCCTGTGGATTCTTATACCAGCTTTAACCTTTCCGACTTCTTTCGTAGATAATAACTTCATTGTATTAAGGGGTAACTGTAGTAGAAAATCAATAATGGAGGATAGCCATGTTTTTTTTTACAAATGAAACGAATAATGACTGATGTCCTCCTACAGTTCCCCGTGAAGAGTTTACTACAATGTAATATAACAAAAACTTTAGCCACAGCAACGCTAGTATATAGTATATTAACAAAGTCATTCTTCATTAAAATCTTCCGCTTATACGGAAGACAGGTACATTTTTTCCTAGGTTAAAAAAAAATATATATATTATATATGGAAGTAAAAGGCATTTGAAACACCTTCAAAATAGGCAAAAATTTAGTTTTTTTAAACTCTTAGCCTATGGTGATTAAGTTTAAAAATACATACATATATAAGTATGTAATTAAAATTGTAGAAAAGAGAAAGGAATGTATTAATTTTTAAATTTTCAGAATCAATCTTAATTACCGATGGTTTAGAGTCGAGAAACAGTTCCAAACAGCCCTTTTATAAGGAAAAGTTTACTAAAGTTAAAAGTGCAAAAAAAATAAACTGTATAAAAATAATAATAAAAGTTTGTTTTTAATATTTTGTTGTATGTATTGCAATAACGCAAAGTAGTGATTTATTGCAATAAGTGCTGATATAGGGGCAGATACCTAGTGAATAGTGACAATTGGATGCCGCCAAAATGAATTATTAAACTCATGAATGAATTTCAATGACGGTAACCAGTTATGGTTACCAATTGCTAATGAAATCACTAGTTTCCCCATGATAATCCGTACTGGTAGGAATACATTCCTCTATAAGGTTTGAGTAGCCTTTTCACCCTGTCGGTAACTCAATCAATTATGCACATACAATCAACTATACGTATGTATGTCTACGTTTTATTAATCCCTTTATACTCGCAAATTAGCATATTTCATTATGAGTATGTGTAAGTAGAGTATTCAAGGTGTATATTTGGAAGGGTGGCACATTTTTTATATCATATCTTCCATTTAGTTGTTACTACGAGCATGACAATATGTTCTTTGATCTATTTAAAAGTACTACTTATCTCCGTATTCTTATGACTTTGTTGTATAGCAAATAATTCTTTTACTTTGTACTTGTACGTGGCAAAATACTCTTTCTCTCCCATTTTATTCTAAAGGGCATATTTTGAAATTTCAAAGTTAACAAGCAAGTGGCTTATGGCTTACTATTAAAAAAGCACTCTACTCAGGTTTACCTTATATTGTTGCACAATTAACGAAGAAATCATGTTTACATGCATATTCTCAAGTACTATACGTGTGAAACCTAACATATTTACAGTATATTTTTCTATTATTATGTATTTTATCGAGTAAATATTGGGAGTCTCCTCAATAGCATTGCGAAAACATACATCCATACATATAATATGTAAATCAACAAGTGGTATACTACAGGTATAACATACATATATGTATACATATGTATATAGTACTAACATACTAAACGAAGACTCCCTACGTCGGAATTACAAATTACATTAAGAAGTCTTCCTTGTACAGATTAGATCGATTTCGGGATTGAAGAACAAAAACAAAAATTTTAAATATTGAAAATCACTTTATGGTTTTTCAAAACATTCTTTATTAAGATCTATAGGGTTTGTCCGGAAAGTAATAGGACAGGAAAACTCGTAACGCCGACTCAACAGATGTTGTGATCGCCCATGCCTTTGCACAATATAGCAGGACGGGGATGATGAGTGACTTAAAGAATTTTGTCTTTGTCCGAGTGAGGACTTTACTTCTTAATTGCCTACTCAGAGCGAATTAGCACCTATAAGCAAGATCTATTCTGCGTTGGATTACTAGTCTGACGTTGTTGTTAGTGTTAATGATGGTTGCAAATTAGACAAATTATCTACGACTACAAAGTTATGATTGTCAATGGTGGGTGACTAGTCGCGAGTACTACGGCTGTTTGTTTGATGACAGGAGATATTTCATTTTGCCCTCGTTCACTACCAGACCCATTTACTTTCTTTGTCCAACCCGGAGGAAGCAGAGCTAATGCCGCGGTTGTTGAGGCCAATGATATCGATGTCATCGTTGTACACTTCTACTGAAGATTGTACCTTCTCTATTCAGATCTGCCATTCGAATTATTTTTTACAGCAGTAGAAGTCGCATGATGGGGAGACGCCTTGTCTGAAACCTTGTTTGGTTTAGAACGGTTCGGAGAGGACCGTCAGCCGGATTTCAACTTTTCCCGTCGCCATGATTATTTAAATATATTTATAACCCTATACCTATCTCGATTAGTTTTAGGTGAAGCGTACAACCGTTAGGTGAACAAAACTATAATACTCTGTAGCAACTGGTTGCAAGAGTATAAAAATACTACAACGCTGACCGTGGCTTGACAAGTTTTGTTTTAACTTAAAATTGTTCCTAATAAAAGTACTAAACTGATTTAAATTTATTTTCTTTTTGAAATCCAACTTTCTTTTTTTAACTTTTCTTTATGCTGTCCCTGCTCTTAGAATATTCATTCAAGATTGTGTAATTGTGAATTCTCAAAAGATGAAGAAACTTTATTGACGGGTTTTTCACATTTCTCTTCAGGAAGGCTTGCGATGGATATACAATCCTACAAGTCGAAATTATTAAAATTTATTACCGAAATTCGTCACGTCAGATCAACAATTTAGCGTCTAGTGGAAATATTTGAACGGGCACAGTACAATTCGGAGTCAGTGGTCTAAGCTTCAAAGATTGTTATAATCGTCATGCGAGATCAAAAATTAAGCGTGAAGTGGAAAATTTGAATCTACAGGCACAGTACGAAATGTTCCGGTGCCAATGAGGAAAAGAAGTGCCCGTAGTGTCGAGAATATTGCTGCCGCTAGCGTATCAATTGGGGAAGATGAATTTCGCGAAATGATCTTGGCCTACATCATTGCAAAATCGAATTGACTTCTTCCGTGATGATCAAGACCAGCACGCGACTGTGAATGGGAATCGCTATCGCTCAATAATAAGGGAATATTTTTGGCCTGAATTGGATGATATGGACTTGGGCAACATGCGGTTCCAACAGGACGACACAACAAGCCACACAACGAATGTCACAATTGATTTATTGAAAACCAAGTTTGGTGAACATGTTATCTCAGACTTGACTGGAGCTAAATTGTCCGCCTCGATCGTGTGATTTGAGGCCGTTAGAATATTATACCAACGAGCCAGCGACGAATATCGAACGTGAAATTGCAGCCGAATCGGGTGATTTATGCTTGAAAACCGTTAAAAATTGGGTTCAGCGTTGAGCGTGCTCGTGTGACCCATGCATAAGAAATCGAGTTTCCTAGATAATGGTATCGATTGTACTTTCACAAATTAACGATTTTAAATTAGAGAACTTTTTTTGAGTTTGGGAAGATTTTGTATTTCAGTACGTGATAATCACAAAAATCTCTCAATTGAAAAGGAACAGATGTAAACAGCTGTTACATTTAGTTATTTAGAAATGTAAACCGGAATGAAAGTAAGCATGTCGATAACAAATATTAAAATGCAGTCAAAACGCATGATTACCTATGAAAATAAAAATAATATGAAATTTTGAATCAAAATAGTACAAAATTTTTTGATATTGGTTATTTTTACTTTTACGTACTTGAGTGCTTAAAAAATCAAACCGACAATCGATTATTATCTATGATGATCTCTTTAAAAGAAGTATCACCATATTCAAAATGTGAACGAATTCTTACTAATTTTAACTAGTCACAAGTTGAAACAATACTTAAAAAAGTCGCACATTTGGCAGATCAGGTCTGGGGTATATAAGGACAACATATTTTCAAACAATTTCATTAATATTGTGATGGTCGGAATCAATTAATTTAAACTTTTATTTCGTACGTGCGCAGCACGTCTCGCTTCGTTGACAGTCAGTTTAAAAAAGAACGATAAAACTCATTCGCCCAGCAAAGCACACAAGACATTCCCAATTGACAATTGACACTTCTTACAGCAGTCGTTCATTCTATTACATTCATCGCATTCTCTTACATTCTATTACATTCTATTGCACTCTTACAGTTCGGCCGTCCTGACATTAAACCGACCTCGGTTTACTGATAATATATATTTACTTAATATTTGTTATTCTTGTTTTTGGTTTTTTTTTATATATATAAATATCTTAACTAATATTAATATCGGAAGTGTTGTCTTTTCTCACCTCTGGCACACATTTAGAGTCTGGATTAATCCATAATTTCAATTTACTTGCTTCTAACACTCCATCGTACGGCAGTTGTGTAATTTGACACCCCTCTATATCCTGTATCACATACCGATCATTCGGAAGTTTTTTATATATTACGTAAGGACCGCGAAATCGCTGAATCAGTTTTTTGTTATTACCTCGCCGTGGTATCCACATTTTTAATAACCACAAAATTCCCCACTGAAAATTCGGGTGCCGCCCTGTGGTGTTTACCGAAGTACTTAAGGTTATACTCTTGAGATTTTTCTATGTTATTCAGCGCCTTTTTCTCATATCGTATAAGTCTGTTAACTGTTCATTCGACTTCTCTTCCAAATATTCCGTCAGTTCGTCTACTATTTTACCTCGTTGTCCTATCCCAAACAGAAGTGCTGAAGGTGTATATTTTGTGGTGGAATGTACTGAATTGTTAATGGCATATTCTATCTCAATTAATTTTTTTGCCCAATCCGCATGTTTAAGAGGTTCTGATAATTTTGCTAACATCGGTGTCACTACTTCATTCACTCTCTCCACTTGTCCATTTGCTTTCGGGGATGCGGTTGCATTTCGCACTTGAACTATGTTGTGCTTTTGCAAAAACTCTTCAAATTCTGCTGAAGTGAAGCACGTTCCTCTATCATCTATTATTCTACGTGGCCTACTGTAATTCATAAAATAACTTTCTAATGCACTGCAGACTTCTCTTGTACTCGTTGCTGTTGCAGGGTATAATTTCACATATTTTGTAAAGGCATCGATGACCACTAAAATGTACTTCTTTTTTGATATTATCGACGGAAGGGGGCCTAAGTGGTCCACATGAATCGTATCGAAAGGTATCGGTATTTTGGGAATACTGTGTAGAGTTGCTGCATTATTATTTGAAGATGCTGAATAGTAAATACACTTTAGGCAATTTCGAATAAAATTATGTACGTAAGTTTTCATCTGCGGGAACCAATAATATTTTTTAATTGCTGTACAGCACTTTTCTGTAGCTAAGTGGCCCATTTTCTCATGCGTCGTTCTAATTATATTATTTATCATTTCATCAGGGACATATAGCTGTGAGTGACCTGCAGGTGATTTATGGTACACCAACCCATCTTTCAACTCAAAATTTTTCACTTCAGATTGTTCTAAGTTTTGTCGCAGTTCTACAATGCGGGGGTCTCTATTTTGCGTAACTTGCAAGTGAAAATCTAATTCCGCAGTGTCAATGTATGCAATTGTTTGATTAGTTCTACTTAAGGCATCCACGTGAGCCATGGATGTACCAGGTCTATGCTGGATTGAATAATTATAATTTTCTAAGAACAATGCCCATCTAGCAATTTTTGCTGAACTGCTTCTATTATTTAACGTCATAGCCAACGAATCACAGTCAGTAACAATTTTGAACGGAATGCCCATTAAGTAAGTATGGAAGCGCTTAAGTGCATAAATAATTGCTAAAGTTTCTAATTCGTAACTGTGTAATCTAGATTCAGGGGCGGAAGTAGTTTTTGAAAAGTAAGAAATCGGATGAAATTTTTTGTCATCTTGTTTCTGAAGTAACATTGCCCCAAAACCCGAGGCACTGGCATCGCAATGTAATTCTGTTTCAGCTTCAGGGTTGTAAATCGATAAAATAGGGGCCTCTAACAATTTTGTACGCAAGGTAGTGAAGGCTTGTTTGCACTCTTCAGTGAACTGAAATTGTTCATTTTTCTTCAATAATTTAGTCATTGGACGGGCAATCTTGGAGAACGAGGGTACAAAGCGGCGGAAGTATGAAAAAGACCATGGCAACGTTCCATTTCCTTTCTATTCTTAGGTTCTGGATATTCCTGAATTGCTTGCAAGTGTGACCGTTTGGGTGAAATGCCAGCAGAGTTGGCTAAGTATCCTAAGTATTCTAATTCGTCGTAAGCAAATCGGCATTTTTGGGCTGAATTCGAAGACCGTTTCGAGCTAAAATTTCAAAAAGTCTCTTAAGGGTTTCCAAATGAGACTTAAAATCTTTCGAAGCTATTAAAATGTCATCCATAAATACTACCACTAACCCTCTTTTTGATGAGGTCACCTAAAATCAATTTTACGAAGCGCATAAATTCAGCAGGAGCGTTGCATAAAAACCGAAGGGCATATATAAATATTCGTATTGACCATCAGGAGTCACGAAGGAAGTGTATTTTATTGAATCAGGATGCATCTTCACGTGATGATATCCACTTTTAAATCAATAACCGAAAAATAACTTTTCCCCCCGCGTTCAATGCAATCGTCGACTAATGGCATAGGAAAATTATCGCGTATAGTTATTTTGTTCAGTGGTTTATAATCTACACATTTCCGGAGGGAGCCATCTTTTTTCGGTACAGGTACTATTGCAAAGGCATAAGGTGATCGACTTGGTCTAATTATTCCTTCTTTTAACAAATCATCTACTATTGCTTTTATTTCATTTCTCTCTTTTATGGCATAATCGTCTTGGTCTACAGTATATAGGAGTTTCATGCGTAAGGTTAATTTTCATAAGATATTCTAATGGCTTAACTTTTTCTGAAGGAAATTCGAAATAAACTTCTGTTATTGTTTCTGTCGCAACTCATGATGACAACCTTGACGGAAGATGTGGATTAATGTCTAAGGAATTCAAATCGGAAGGCACAATAGCACATAAATTTGCAAATTCTAACTCCATCGGGCTGATATTTGACTTTTTTCTTCAGTGTGTTTCACTATTATTTTCTTTCTCCCTTGTAACACCCCCTTGATTAAGCGATTCAATTGTACTCTTTGTGTGACAGAAGTGAGTGGCCAATAAATCAAAATGAACACAGAACATCAGTAAGTTTTGACTCTAACTTCGTACAAATGGCAGCTTTATTTAATTCTTTCAATCTTTTCGTATCATAAATGTATTTTATTTGACACATTGTAATATTTGCTTTTTTTTTCATAAAATCACGGCCTACAAGCATCGGTATTGACATAAGATTATTCGGCAAGGTTAATAATTTCTGATTGATTGATTGATTTCGAAGTTTATTTTGCAATTGATATTCCCATACGTCTTGAGTCTATCATTTCCTAGGCCATTGTACTGAGTCTCTTTCAATTGATTTGGTAATTCGAATGGAACTTCACTCCGTTTGATTAAACTGCGGGGGTTGCCCGAATCAAATAAACAAAAAATATTTTTATTTAATTCTAAAGTTTTTACTGTGTTCACTGGTTAGACTAGACTTATCAAAAACAACACTTACCATTTGCATTTCACTAATTGGTTCCACTCTAGCATCATTCATTCCGTTGGCATTAAGGACGGCAGCAACAGTGGTACGGTGTGGGCATTCACGATACACATGTTCGGTGGATGAGCACTTAAAACAGGAGTTCGCTGGTCGTTTCGGCAGTGGACATTGGCTTTGATAATGCCCGAATTTGGAGCAATTGTAGCATCGGATTGTTTCCATGGTTGGAGCTGCGGTAGGGCGAACTGACGTGGCGTTGGCCGCATTTGATCGATGAGTTGTTGGCTGAAGTGCACTGGCCGCATTACGATTAATTATTGCTATTTGTTTTGATCCTAATGGTGGTTGGAAGCGTAGACGTTCATATCGTTCCGCAAATTCCTTCAGTTCATTAATAGAGCGTGCTGGAAACAAATGACCGATTCTTGATGAAGTGTCACCTGTTCCACTAATAATCATTTCGATCAATTCGTCTTCCGTAATTTTTGAATACATCGCTATCTCTTGCATATCCAAAATGTAACGATGGGTGGTTTCATCAGGGCGTAAGCGTCGATTTTTCAGCAGTTGATACACTTCATTCATTGTGCGCATGCGGCCAAATTCACCAATAAGTTTAGCTTTGAGCTCTTCATAATCGGATACCGTAATCGTGCGTGCAAAAACCTGGGCTGTTCCACTCAACATACGACGACATGCAATGAATTTCATACGCTCATCGAATTGCAGCATTGCAAAAGCATCATCCAAGTCACTAATCCACTTATTCACATCGTAATTGTCATCGGCTGTAAATTTAGACATCATTGATTCAATGACACTTACGTCAGTCCAACGGGTTTTTGCAGCAGGTGCTTGCTGTTGTAGCGTAAGTTGATTAATCTCTGCTTGAAGCATCAACAGTTCGCGTTTTTTACGCAATTGGATCAGCAATCGTTCGGTCTCATCTTCGTCCAAATTGTTTGAAATTGTAGCACTTGGAACAACGGTATTCATTTGCACGGTTGTTACAGCAGTGGACAATTGGGCGCTTTGTTGTAGCAGTAGCCGATGGACCACTTGAAACAACAACACTCATAGCGGGGGTAGTTACAATGCACGTGTATCAGCAGTTGACAATTTAGCACTGACATAAGCGGCAGTTGTTGTTACATCTGTAAGCACATTTGAATTTTGAACACTCGTAGTGGCGATGAACGTAGGTACACTCGTAACAACAGGTTGAATTGATTGCACAATCGTAGCGGGAATTGAAGTTTGAGAGTATTTTTGTCGGCGGCGGCATCTGGATCTTCAAGGGCATTCGCGTTTTTCTCTTTTTCACTTGCTTTCGTTACCTCGGAAATGTATTCATCATATAGCGGTCGCAACTGGTTCATCGTGGCATCAGGATCGAATTGAATACCCGTTTGCAGTAGCACTTTCATGACTTGGGCACGTGATAACAAATTCGACATCGTGGCAGCAACAACAACAATCAGGAAAAAAAACGTGGTAAATGCAGTGTCTACAGAAAACGTGAAATGAAAAACGAAGAATTCTGGTTTCGGCAGTGTTTTTTTTTTTTTTTTGTGTTTAATTATGCGGCAGTCGATTTAAATTAACTCCATCCCACTTCTGAGATGTGATGGCCGGAATCAATTAATTTAAACTTTTATTTCGTACGTGCGCAGCACGTCTCGCTTCGTTGACAGTCAGTTTAAAAAAGAACGATAAAACTCATTCGCCCAGCAAAGCACACAAGACATTCCCAATTGACAATTGACACTTCTTACAGCAGTCGTTCATTCTATTACATTCATCGCATTCTCTTACATTCTATTACATTCTATTGCACTCTTACAATATATATAAATATATTAAACTATAGTTATCGAATTTTATTCATTAGAAAAATACGCCCACTCAATTTTATTAACCCTTTCGACCCCGGTTTTGTTCCTGTAATCTTAACATTTTTTTTAGTTTTAATCTCATTATATTTATTCTAGAAAGGTAAAGTCAAACTTTCAACTCGCCACTCCCACCCGTTTGAGCGGTACAGAATGTTGCCTGTGAGCAACGTTGGGCAATGGTGGTATGAAATTTATTAAAATTTTGTTTTTTTCTAATCGCATTTTATTTTATTTATTGGGGAAAAATTAGGTATGAAAAGACAAAAAACAGTTTTTATTGTTTTTGCAGCAAAGATGGACCTTACATTTAAGACATTTGGACATTGGAGTTCCTGTCTTGCACAACCTGCAGCGCCCTTTTTCACCGAATACTACCGAATGTTCCGTCTTATCATATTGTTTCGTTTCTGGAGGGTTCGGCTGGAATCTGTACTTTTTCGTGTTATGCGACGAAACACTGGCTCGATGTTTCTGTTTCGGATGAAGCAAATTTAAATGTTTTCTATAAAGCAGCCACGCATTTGTAACAGACGGTCCCAGACACCAATAAAAAATTCGTATATGTGGTTAACTTTGTAAAGTTCCATCAACATGTCCGCTAGATCCACACCTCCCATGCCTTTGTTGTAGTTAGCAACTATCGCAGGTCTTTGGACATCTACGTGTGTTTTTTCTTTTGGGTTTCAACGTTTGCAAATGCCAACTGGTTGATGATTTATATGCGATGATATAAGTTGGACCGGCTTATTGTCAAACCACCTTACACATACAATATTATGATTGGTTTCACATTTCATGTCATAAGATCCTCTTCCACGTTTTTTGAGTTCCGCTTCTGAAAATAACTGGCAGTTGCTTATTCGATTTTTACGCATAGTACCAGTGGCGAATATGCCCATTTCCTTCAATGCAATCAGAAGGCTTACTGATGTAAACCAATTATCAAAATAAAGTTTAAAGTTCTTGTGTTTGGGAATAGTTTTCGCTAAATAGAGAACTATATCCGAGGAAAGTCCCAATCCATATGATTGACAGATGCCTTCACCAACATACATACAGCGTGAAATCATATACAAGTCCAGACGTTCCAGCACGCGTAAACATTTTCAACCCCCATTTGTGAGGCTTAAAGCGCCCATACACGAGCACACAAGTGCGTTCGATCGGTATGTGTGCGCATGCAGTTTACTCGTGTATGGGCTTGTGCGCATACCGATCCATGTTCGCGAAAATGTTTGATTTTTTACGATCAGTGCGCGCACATGTGTGTCGTGTATGGCGTTGTGTGCGCACAAAATCTCATTTCTCTCGTGTCGCTGAACAGTGAAGATCGCGGACAATGGCAATTGTTAAAGGGAGAGCCTGCTTTCGAGGCTTAAAAAAATCAATTTTTTTGAGGATTTTTTTGGGAGGGAAAGAAATAATTTATTCAAGCGAAATTTCTAGGCTTTATAGTTATATATTTGAACATCTTTCACAAATTTTTTGGATACGAAAT
Source organism: Bactrocera tryoni (assembly GCF_016617805.1). Classification (NCBI taxonomy): domain Eukaryota; kingdom Metazoa; phylum Arthropoda; class Insecta; order Diptera; family Tephritidae; genus Bactrocera; species Bactrocera tryoni. The sequence goes on along the minus strand of NW_024396366.1, from coordinate 19,371,432 downwards.
CTTTGATATTCTGCCTTTGGGAAGCAATTACCCGATGCATCTCGCATGTACATTTTTCGGACGGCGGCCAGGATGCAGGTCGCAATTTCTATGGGAAACAAAAAATTCGAAGAGATTCATATTTTTTATTAATTTATCTTCTAGTTAAACTAAGAAAATTCCAAAAAAGTGTAAAATTTAAAATTTTATTAAAAATTGAATAAATAGTGGCTTTTGGCCAAAAAAATTTTACTTTATGCTGTTTAAAAATATGTTAAAACTTGACTCTTCTTAATATTTTTTTTAGTTTAAATATAAGATAATTTTATGTCAATGATAATAAACTTTGCCCTAATTCCATACGACGTTTAGTTTTTTTCTATCCTGCCCGCCAATTAAGAATAATCGTAAAAATGAAAATCACGCTTCAAAGTTTTCGCTTTTTGCATACATTACATATACATAGTGTAAGAAAAATAAAAGTTGGAATAACTTATTAACGAAATACAAAGAAATAGATAAAAGAGCTATATTAGAAATAAATTCCAAGAAATGTTCCGCTTGTCTGTCGCACATGTTAACTCTGTGAAGAGCGAACGCAAAATGGATTTGTGTGTCGTGTATGGGCAAACGAATTCATACCGATCGAACGCACTTGTGTGCCCGTGTATGGGCTCTATTAGCTAGATTGTATTGTTTGTACGTTGATCGTCTTGTAAGCAAAAGTAACAACAACAAGTGAGGAAGGGTTAAGTTCGGGTGTTACCGAACATTGTATACTCTCGCATGGTAAAGTGATAATCGAGATTTCATAATACGTCATTTACATATTTTTCAAATACCGTATTTTTGTAAAGTTTTATTCTGCTATCATCATTGGTTCCTAATGCATATACTCGTATTATACAGAGGAGGCATCAGATGGAATTCAAAATAGCGTTATATTGGAAGAAGGCGTGGTTGTGAACCGATTTCACCCATATTTCGTACATGTCATCAGGGTGTTAAGAAAACATTATATACCAAATTTCATTGAAATCGGTCTAGTAGCTCCTGAGATATGGTTCTTGGTCCATAAGTGGGCGGCGCCAGGCCCATTTTCAATTTTTAAAAAAAGCCTGGGTGCAGCTTCCTTCTGCAATTTCTTCCGTAAAATTTAGTGGTTCTGACGCTTTTTGTTAGTCGGTTAACGCACTTTTAGTGATTTTCAACATAACCTTTGTATGGGAGGTGGGTGTGGTTATTATCCGATTTCTTCCATTTTTGAACTGTATATGGAAATGCCTGAATAAAACGACTTTGTAGACTTTGGTTGACATAGCTATAGTAGTTTCCGAGATATGTACAAAAAACTTAGTAGGGGGCGGGGCCACGCCCACTTTTCCAAAACAATTGCGTCCAAATATGCCCCTCCGTAATGCGATCCTTTGTGCCAAATTTCACTTTAATATCTTTATTTATGGCTTAGTTATGACACTTTATAGGTTTTCGGTTTACGCCATTTTGTGGGCGTGGCAGTAGGCCGATTTTGCCCATCTTCGAACTTAACCTTCTTATGGAGCCAAGGAATACGTGTACCAAGTTTCATCATGATATCTCAATTTTTACTCAAGTTACAGCTTGCACGGACGGACAGACAGACATCCAGATTTCGACTCTACTCGTCGCCCTGATCACTTTGGTATATATAACTCTATATCTGACTCTTTTAGTTTTAGGACTTACAAACAACCGTTACGTGAACAAAACTATAATACTCTCGTTAGCAACATTGTTGCGAGAGTATAAAAATACAACACATGTGTAAGTACATACCTTTGAACGCAATTACATATTTGCTCATCAACGCTTTGATTGATGTTCTTCTTGAGGGAGTTTATTGAAGTCTTCTCTGATGATATCGAGCAGTGGACTTATCTTGTATAGCTTGTCATAATTTAAATCTTCTTTTTTAGGCTGCTTGCTGTTATCATTAAAATGTAAAAACTGTTTAATTTTGTCAAATCTATTACGAGGTATTGAATCTGTTATAGCGGTAAGCTTAATATTTTGAGACCATGCCAATTTAAATTGGGGTAGTTTTAAAACACATAAGTACAGTAGAGTACTAATATATCGTCATATTTCTACACTGGTACATTTAAGTTCAAGGCCCAGTTCTTGAAGTCCATACAAATCAGTTTGCTGCGTGATCAAATCAATAGCACGTCAAAAAATTGTGAAAAATATTCCACGGGCATCACGACGTCGTGAATTTCCAAGTCGACATCTGCCTTCCATACACTTTCAGGAGCTTCAAATGGCTTTGATCTCCATTTTAATGCCTTCGAATCAATTTTTTCGATGCAAAACTCTTCACTAGAACAAGATTCATGCTCGTTGTCTTCCGTAATTATATTGTCAAGAAGTCCGATTTCTATACTTTCCCCTCTTTCCATAATCCCTTCCAAATTCTGCTCCAGCACTGCAGACACATCCTCTATCTCAATACCACTTTCTTCATCAGTTGAAACATCCCAATCGAAGTTTAAAATTCGTTGTATGTCCTCATTTGACAAACCTTTATCTTGAGGCCTCATAACTAAAGTCATAGAAATTTTATACCACAATTGGCCAAAGTTGCTCACAAGCAACTTCGCATATGTAAAAAGTATTCACCTGATGCTGGTTTAAAACTAAAGAAATTTTCTTGAAAAATATTTCACTCAACAATCGCTGAAAAGTAGTTCATTTACAGATTGATAATTTTTGTTACAATTATTTTAAAAATTCTCACTTTTAAAAATGTCCTTCTTCATGCAGAAATAAATTTTCGCCGACACTGCTGTAGTCTTTATCAAATTGCTTTGCTAACTGATTTACTAGTGATTTTTTTTTGATCACACTACTGACTCATAAGACTACCGTTATCATAACGGTTCAATAAACAAAAACAAAAGTAACGCTGGTGGTAGGCCTATGAACTAGCGAAATTGCCCTCAGGCAACATTGGGGTCGAAAGGGTTAAGATAAGTTATCCGAAAGATTGGAAATCTTTCAAGTAGGTTTATGGGAGTTGGAAATATTGACCCGATTCAATCTATTTTTGATATACAGATATACTAAAAGGACAAGAATTCACACTTTCAGTACCTAATGGCGTGAACAGTTATGGTACGCTTTTAATAATTTTTAGATATTTAATATTAATAATAATACCGAACGATTACCCTCGCATCCAACCGTCGCGAGGAGCGCAATCCGCTAACGAGCGGAATTAGACGGGTCATAATAAGCAAGAGAGTTTAAGGCGTTGCGATCTTATGCTACAAAAACAAAAATTTCAACAGGCAAAATTAAGAATTAGATTGAAGCAAGTTTATTATTTTTAAATGTTACTTTTTAAGAGTAGATAAAATAATTTAAATAAATTAATAATATTTAAATAAAAGGTAAAGAGTGAGCCTGTTAGATCAAATGTTCTGGAATAAGAATTGAAATCGTGACATATACGCCGGAATGGTTCGTTTAACACAAAACATGTTCTAGAAAATGAAGATGGTTACCTTGAGGAACGCCTGAAGGGACATTAGTCATAAAATGTATCGTTAAATATGACTTGTTGAGCTCTATTACTAAGGTAAAACCAAAAAGATGAAGTTTATTCCAAAGAATTGAATGGTTTACTTTATCGAAAGCTTTACTAAAATCCGTGTATATTACACTCACTATTCTTATTCTCCCTAAAGCCCGTTGATACAAGTGTTACAAATTATAGCAAATTAGTTACTGTAGATTTCCCTCTACGTTCGTATAACACAACTCGCTTCCGTTCTGGTAATTTCGAAATTTAGATTTATACTGACGAAAGTTTTACACTAATGGAATAATGTCTCTAGCGGAAAAGTTACAAAAAGTGGTCGACCAAAATGATACATATTTGTTTATTTATTACTAGGGAAAAAAATATGTTAAAATTTGATTACAAATATTTGGCACAGTTTTTAAGAAAGCATGAGGGAATCATGTCTGGGCCATAATTAAATAATTGCTTATTTAACTTATATAAAACGTCTACTTCGGAAATTGTGGGTGCATTAATTACAGAAATCGGACATAATTTGTGCTGATACGAAAAATTTTTAGGAGAGTTTGAACAGTAATTGGACCTAATGAATTCAAAAAAAATATGAGAAATTGTGTAATTGTCACTGGATATAGTAGTCTTATATTTTATCACGAACGGAAAATTAGAAATCTTACGCTTGGAGTTGACGAAACTATAGAATAATTTTGGATTACCTACAATATTATTTTTCACTTTGTCTATACAAGTATAATTATTATAACATATTTTGTTAAGTAATTTAGAATATTTTGAAAAGTCAACAACTAAACCAGTTTTTTTGAAAGGTTTAAAAGCACGAGATTTTCTAATTTTTAATTTACATAACTGCCTCGAAACCCATAAATTAGAACTTATTCTTTGAGTAACAACACACGGAACATATCATTCAAATAAAAAAAAAAATCGATATATTCGATATGCATATGGATGATTTGTATACTGGAAAGTGAGAAAATATGGGAAAATGATCTTTCCCAACCCGTGTGTAAAATTTAACGCTCTGCCACATTTATCTATTGACTTATACTAGCAGTTTTTAACACAAACCGTGATATGGGGAGTAGGCGGGGTTATCATCCGATTTTACATATTTTTGATGAAATAAATATAACAATAAAACTATTTATCTCCGCTATGCTTTTCATAAATAGACATTTTATGTTTGGTACTTGATGAGTTCTACATCAGGATTGTAATAAAGCTGATAACTTTTCTGTATTCTATATTGAGGTAGTATTCTTCTCCCTTACTAAACCTTTTCTCCACTCATGCCTAAAGGGTATTCTTACTTATAAGTCACTATTGACATCCCACCTTGGGATGATATAATCTGATCTATTTAGACTTATTTTGAACTGGTTAAAGATTTCGTTGTGTCCATAACATGGTCAAGCTTTCTTTATCCTTGATTATTTTAACATGAAATCAATTTATGAAAAGAGAGCAGGGGTGCAAGTCGAGTAGAAAATCGTTCAGCTATCTGATGTGATTGCAGCTTGTCCCAGCGCACAACCCTATGTAGGCGATGTTTCGTCTTTTCACTTTAGCTCGCCTTCAAACGGATGTTCTTAGGCTACCCAGAGGATACTTGGTCAAAAACCGGAAGTCGTGAGCTGCTTGAGCCATATGTAAAAGAATTGTTTCTGGCCACTCCCAAGTGAATAGCGATCAGAGGACTTTCCTCACTTGCGTGAACTTCTACACATGACCCCATCCTCCGATGAGTTACATAATAATGGGTTGTCAAAAAAGTCTTGCGGTATTTTTATTGAATTTTTTTTTATACCCTGAACAGGGTATATTAAGTTTGTCACGAAGCTTGTAACAGCCAGAAGGAATCGTCGGAGACCCAATAAAGTATATATATAAATGATCAGTATATCGAGCTGAGTCGATTTAGCCATGTCCGTCTGTCTGTCTGTCCGTCTGTCCGTCTGTCTGTATATATACGAACTAGTCTCTCATTTTTTAAATATCTCTTTGAAATTTTGCAAACGTCATTTTCTCTTCAAGAAGCTGCTCATTTGTCGGAACGGCCGATATCGGGCCACTATAACATTTAGCTGTCATACAAACTGAACGATCGGAATCAAATTCTTGTATGGAAAACTTTCACATTTGACAAGATATATTTACGAAATTTGGTATATGTTATTTTCTAAGGCAACAATACAATCTCCGACGAAATTTTTCAGATCGGTTAACTATAGCATATAGCTGCCATACAAACTGAACGATCGGAAACAAGTTCTTGTATGGAAAACTTTCACATTTGAAAAGATATATTCACGAAATTTGATATATGTTATTTTCTAAGGCAACAATGTAATCTCCGAAGAAATTGTTCAGATCGGGTAACTATAGCATATAGCTGCCATACAAACTGAACGATCGGAATCAAGTTCTTGTATGGACAACTTTCACATTTGACAAGATATATTCACGAAATTTGGTATATGTTATTTTGTAAGGCAAAAATGTAATCTCCGAAGAAATTGTTCAGATCGGTTAACTATAACATATAGCTGCCATACAAACTGAACGATCGGAATCAAGTTCTTGTATGGACAACTTTCACATTTGACAAGATATATTCACGAAATTTGGTATATGTTATTTTGTAAGGCAACAATGTAATCTCTAAAAAACTTGTTTAGAACGAATTACTATAGCATATAGCTTCCATACAAACTGAACACATAGTTACTAACAGAAATGCATCTGTGAAGGGTATTTAGCTTCGGTGCAACCGAAGTTAACGTTTTTTCTTGTTTTTATGGAAACTGAAATGAATTTTTGATGACTCATGCCCAGCTCTTGACCGATGCTACGGCTGCTACTATGCCGGTCTCTTTCGACCAATTCAGCGACTTTATCGCAATTTTCGACGACAGGCCTTCCGGAGCGTGGCGCATCTTCGACCACCTCTACACCAGAACGAAAACGTTGAAACCATCGTTGTGCGGTGGAAATGGAAACTGTATTGGGTCCATAAACTGCACAAATTTTATTGGCGGCTTGAGATGCATTTTTGCCTTTATCGTAGTAGTACTGTAAAATATGCCGTATTTTTTCTTTATTTTCCTCCATGTTTGCGACGCTATAACTCACGAACGACTTAAAAGAAACGACAATCAATCACACAGGTGTTCGCGCGTGAAATGAGCTTTCCAAAAAGGTATAGCATGACCCGATGCACCGAATAAAACTAGAACTACGCGCTTTCAGCGCCAACTAGCGAAAATACCGCAAGACGTTTTTGACAACCATTATATACATTTAAATATATGTACATATGTAGTATAAGTCTATTTATAATTGGATTCCGATCATCTGGTTGATGTTTTGTACCTTAAAGTATTGCGCTGACTTTGACTCTTGCAAGTTTTAAGAGTATAAAATGTTCGTTTGCAGCCGAACTTAGGCCTTCCTTACTTGTTGAAATAAATTAAAAAATTTTTCAATATGTTTAAAATAAAGCCAATATTCCACATCGATTTTGCGAATGGAGTATTAGATATGGGCTCTTGATATTTACAACTTTCTCAGAAAAAATAAAAATTCTTTAACTTCAGCTGCACCGAAGCTATACCCTTCACGGATGTGGTTCTTATAGAAACTTTATTCATAATAAAATCTTAAAACGTAACTGTAAACAACGCAAGTACAATAGATATTATTTAATATGAAAAAATGTAAGGCATTAAATTCTACAAGTTATATTACAATCCGGAGAAAATTTATTCGCAAATTCATAAAGAAAACAAATAAAGAAGGGCTCAATTCGGGTGCAACCGAACATTTTATACTCTTGCAACTTGCAAAAATTAAAGCCGGGGAAATACTTTAAGGTGTAAAACCAAACATATAGAGTCTACCAGTTGATCAAAAATCTTGATATTAGTTATATAGGGATTAGGCGTAGTTTTCGCTTAAAATTATCCATTATACTCACAAAAATGGACGGCTATGAGTAAAACACGTTCTCTTATTTTCATTGAGATAACTTACATATTGGGCGATATAGTATGCGGTACAAAGTCACCAGGACGATCGAAAATCTTTAGATGAGGTATATGGGGGTTAAGGGAAGTATTGGCCCGATTCTATCCATTTTTGGCATATAGACATACCATTGTCAGAGAAGTGTTATCCCTGAATTTCAATTATATATCTCACACATTAACCCACATTTTCGATCAAATGGGGCCTAGGTACCCAGGGGACAGTTTTTATTGGATTTAAACAATTTGTTCTCATAAGATGTCGTACACTAAATACATTATTAGTGCAAAATTTTATCCCGTTATACTAATTGCTTTTTGATTTGTGTACTGGAAACTGAACGAATGAAGTGAAATTTAAAGTTGTGTTATGTGGGAAGTAGGCGGACAATAGCCGATTTCGCTCATTTCCACGAGGTGACATAAAAGTATGAAAAAATACAAGAAATAAAATTTTCTCGAAATCGGTCAGTCGGGTCTCGAGATATGGGATTTCACCCAAAAGTGGGCGGAGCCACGTCCATCGTCCAATTTTCACTCACACCATCTCGGTACCGTTATATGGGGAGTGAATGGGCTTTTCATCCGATTTCCTCCATTTTCACAATTTTGGTAGGAATTCTTATAATATTCCTGCTGAGTTTGGTTGTTGTAGCTTAAGTATTTTATGAGATACTTATATACATTAAATCATTACTAGTGTCTAGTTATAGCATTAGCACGCGACAGTGGTCCGATTACGCCCACCTACGAACACGATTTTACTTTGTACAAAGAAACCTGCATACCAAGTTCCATCAAGATATCTCAATTTTTACTCATGTTACAGCTTGCACGGATGGTCAAACGGACAGACAGTCAACCGGATTTTAACTTTTCTCGTCACCCTGATCATTTATATATATATAACCCTATATCTACAACCGTTAAGTGAACAAAACCTTAATACTCTGTAGCAACTGGTTGCAAAAGTATAATAAGTCGTTCGAAATTTTGTCAGTTTTAATGACTGCTAAATGCATAGTAGTCCGATCTGAAAAACTTGTTGGAATATACTTATGTATTGAGTAATAACTCAGGTCAACAAAAAAAAAATTGTTTTTCGCATGGGTTTCACTTAACCGTCCGGTCCATGACCGGGTACCCGGGTATCCATTTCAATTTACATGTAAATTTTTCTTAACTTCTCCTCAAAAAAATTTTATGGCCGCCTGGATCCCCAAAATTAAAGTTATTTGACACCCATTTTTCATTAAAATTTTTTAGAATCAATTATTTAATAAAAGTTATTAGCTATCAAACTTGATACCCCCTCCGTTCAATAACCAGGTACCCGGGTACCCGCTGAGAAAAAAATAGTTAGTAAGAACAAAATAACTCCGTTTTTATTTATTTTAGTAATATTGTTTTCTATTTTCTTATTATTTGTTTATTTATATTGCTGTATTTATTATGATACAGTACTATATAACAATTAAAGTGTATTAAATTATTCTGTACATCCTTCACATGTCGTGGTTGTAATACAGTGTTCATCACAAATAGGTTGCTCACATACTGAACATATTTTTCTAGTTTTGCGACGTTTTTTGAATTCACTGTGAAGACATTCATAGCATACACCAGTAATCTTTTTCCTTCCAGTTGAATCGCGCTGCTTCTGAGGTCTCAATGATACAGATGATGTTGGCTGTACATTTAGATTGACAGCTCGACCAAGAAGAGATTCAATCGCCACTTTCGTTGAGAAATGCCTCATATGGAGTACACAGCACTCTGCCCAATTGCCGATAAAATAAGCGTCGTTCATACGATTTTTTAACAAGCATTTTATTATTCTCATAATACAGAATATATACTGCAAGGCAGGCAATATCGAGAATATTGTAAAAAATGCTAGAGGCCATCGTTGAGTTGACCTTTTTGTAGTATATCTACCAAGCATTTTATCCATCGTGTCTACTCCAGCTTTAGACCAGTTATAAAACTCGATGATTTCGGATTTTTTCTTTGCACTATCACTAATTTTTGCTTCGTGATGCATTGATGATAGTATAATTACTACCTTGTTTTTTTTGGCACATAACAACATAGGGTTACTTTTTCATGAAAGCCAAACACAGTGGAAAATTCTTTTCGAGTTTTTGAAACAGCCATTGTTGGTGGAATGTATGCTTTATTTGTCTTCAGAGTACCAACAATCGTCAAGTTCCAAGAGTTGTGAAGAAATTATCCATTGTAATGTTTCTACCGGATCCTTTATATGGTGCCACCAAGTCTTTAACAACTCTTTCACCAACATTTTTCTCACGCCCATCTTTCGATTTCCCAGTGTAAAGCTACCCAGTAGGTGGATACGAATTTTCCGCATCACATATCCACCATACTTTAATTCCATATTTAGCTGGCTTTGATGGAATATATTGAGTGAATCTATTTCGACCTTGGTATGGATAAAGTTGCTCGTCGATTGTTAGGTATTCTGTTGGTTTATAATGTGTTGGTAAATTAGCTGAGCTCTAGTATTGGCATCGTCAAATCGAATAAAACGAATAATATTCCAGAAGCGATTGATACTCATTGCTGCGCGATATAATGGATATGAACACGGCTGTCACATTTCCCTTGCATTATCAGTATTTGAATTATTAGCGCCAGAAGTTATCAAAATAACCAAAAATGCATAAAATTCCTGCAGCTCGAGATTTTCCACTCTAATTGTTTTTTTTCTGGATTTTTTATATATGCTGTATACGTTGAGATTGCCTTTTTATTAGTATGGCGTATAATGATATTAGCCATTTCTGGTGTGAAAAATAATTTAAATGTGTCTAGATTAGACAACAAATTGGTGTTTCTATTAGGTCCACATCTTTCTCGCACAATATTACGTCTCTCAGCTTGATGTTCACTTGGTGGTGTCGCAGCCCACTGAGTGCCATCTTTTGCTTTTAGTCCAGACAACGTCGCTTCTATTTCACATTGTTCATCTTCATCTTTATCCTCTCCATCTTCACCTTCTTCATCTTCTTCGTCTTTATCTTCTCCTTCTTCTTCATTATCTTCATTATTGGGTGGCATTTCATCATCTATTAAAAAAAAATACACAATTTATATTACATAAAATACGTTATAATTATCAATATACTCAAGACCTTGGCACTCAGCTTTCGTTATTTCTTTCCGTCCGAAATGAAAAGGGGATACATATCTAAATATCCATCGACCTTGGCACTCAGCTTTCGTTATTTCTTTCCGTCCGAAATGGAAAGGGGATAGGTACCTAAATATCCATAGACCTTGGCACTCCACTTTCGTTATTTCAACGAGAACTATATAATATGTCCCCATTTATAGTTATTTCCTATGCCATGTAGCCAACTTACACAGAAAAAAAAATTTATTTAGTTTACGATTTCTACATCTGCTCAACCTGGGTACCCGGGTACCCGGTCATTGAACAAAAGGTGCAAGTTTGGTCATTGACCGGACGGTTAAAATATTCTGGTTATATAAGTAAATAATGGAAAACATAACTACAATACGAAAATATTTGGTTTTTGAGAAATTATAGTAATTTGAACAATAATGTCGGCCTTCGCGGGCTTTTGTCGTCAAATGATCACCGGAGATTAATGAAACGTTTGTTTGAAGGCTGGTAACGAGGTAAAAACAGAGCAATTGCGCAGTGCCTAGAATTCGGAGGCAACAGGTGATCATTTTTTAAATATTTGAAGACATTTTTTAAAAACTTTCAGAGGCGAAAATAAAAGCTGGAACATTTTCTCAAAAAAATTGTTAGTTGTCTTATTTTTCCGAAGTTACTTAGTAATCAAGAGAAAAAACCTTAAACAGGTTTAAGAGTAGAGCATAGTTATCTTGGAAACGAAAGGTCTGACAAGTATGACGAGCTGATAAATGACATGATTACAAATTTCTCCACCATTGGAGATAGAATGACTTCAAAAATGCACATGTTACATTTTCATCTAGACAAATTTAAAGATTATATTGGAGCTAAGTTGGTAGAACAAAGTGAACAGTTCCATCAAATTATAATAAAATTTAAAAGATGTTACCAAAGGCCAGTATACAGTGTATTTGTAAAATGTTTGTGTATTTTTATTGAGTTGGATTTTTCCATTTTTTATATACAAAATCAAATGAAAAACTTTTTTATTTGTATTCTTATTTGAGATATAACAGCAGCAAAAATACGACATTGTAACGTTCGCTAAAAATTGCTGTTAAATGAAAATTCAAAATCAAAACTCCATTAAACGAGTCAAATTTACATTTTTACTGCAGCAGAAAAATTAAAAAAAAAAAACAGTTTTGAATCGTTTGTCAGCTATTTAGTAGGAATGTATATATTTTTAAAACCATGATAAGAAAAGATTGTAGTAATCATTAGGCCTACTCACATTAAAAAAACTGAAATATGTTATATTACTATACAGTATACTACTATACTGTATCTGCCAGAATACCAAAATGATACTCCTGACTAACAGAGTCACTAAATTACGATTGCGACAATTAAAGACATGAGACAATTATGACAAGCAGAATACCGGCATTAAAATCATAGAAGTAAACAGAGAGACAATGAACATATGAACATATGTTATATCTTTATTACGTATCTTTTATGAGTTCTTTCTTTAGAACTTTCTTGTTAACAATATCAATTTAAGGATCAGAAGTAATCTGCCATAATAGAACGATCCAATCAAACTTCATACCTTTCTTCTATTGGAACAGCTCTCTGTTTCTCACCATAGTTACCACCAATAATCTAAATTGATACTCATAGTTGCCCTTAAAATCTTAAAGTTTGTCAGCATATTTGGGAAAATTTCCTCATAATTTGAGGCTTTATATATAAGTATAAAAATTCGACTATCAATCCTACACTTTTGCAAGCTACTACAACAATATCCTTCCATCCCCCACGCTTTGCCAATTTTTATTATTTCTAGTTTTGTCCCTTATTAAAAAGGAATGTAATGCATCAAAATTTGCTAAGATATTCAGAGCAAAATTTTTTTTCTTCTAGAGCTCTGTTATGCCGTCTGATCTAATTTTCCATATTACAATTTCCCTGAAGATAATAATATCGTTAATTTTATTTTACACAACGTACTCTTTAAGAATCCATAGTTAAAACATTATATTAAGGGTATTCGTTTAAACGTATAATGTTACCCATCGCATAAATTTATGCAAATACGCAGTGTGTTACATGAACGCACTTCAAATTCCTTGTGTAAATGCCACTTATTATTATTATTAAACAGCTATTTGGGTGTCAAAATATTAAAATGCCGAAAGTTAGCGAAAATGCAAAATTTATTCAACTTTGGGAAAAAGCACTAGTATTTGATTTGTTAATGTTGGAGCTGTTTGGAAAACATGACGGTAATTGTTTTGCGTCAATGCTAAATTTTTTAAAGGCGCATATATACATAAATATGTAAATGATTTCAGAAATCCAACGCAAAAAGGAAGATGAAATTATGGAAGACTTTAGCTTTGCATTGGCAGCTGCTGCATATTTTAGATATGGATCTACATTTGTTCATCATTCTGTCCCAAAATCACCCAACTTTTTAATAGATGTATTACCGCATTTGGATGAAAACAGGTTTCGAAAAATTGTGCGAGTCAGCAAAACCACATTTGATTTTATCATTGATCTGATAAAGGATGACGAAGTTTTCAATGGTCCACGTTCATGTAAACAGTTCCCTATCCAAATTCAATTGGCTGTAGTAATGTACCGACTGAGTTCATGTGGAGAAGGAGCAACAATTACTAAAATTGTTAGTTTGTTTGGTATTAGCGATGGTGGAGTAATACAGGTGAGCTATTTACATATGTATGGTTAAAATTTGTGTTTCAGCTGTATTTTAAATTTCTAAATAGGTAATGACCAACAGAGTATTTGATGCAATTATTAAAAGGAAAACTCAGTTTCTGTTTTGGCCGGACCCTGTAGAGCGTAGAGCTTTAGTTGTTCAAACACTCAGTGAGCTACCACATTGTGTTGGCTACGTAGATGGAACGGAGATAAAATTGGCGGAAAAACCCACTGTAGATTGTGAAACATATTTTTCCCGCAGGCATATATATTTACTTAAGGCTCAATGTGTGTGTGACCACAAACTAGTAATTCGTCATATGGTATTGGGGTATCCCGGTAGTGTTCACGACGCTAGGATATACAACAATTGCGAGCTGTCCACAAACGCCACTGAAATGCTAACAGGATCAGAGTGGTTAGCAGCAGACAGTGCATATAAATTAACTTCGAGCCTTATTACTCCTTTTAGAATAAACGCAACGGAAGGCACCTTGAATCAACGAATTCTGTTTAACAGAACGTTCAGCCAGTACCGAATAAGAATTGAGCCTTGCTTTGGTTTATTGAAAGAACGTTTTAATAGCTTGAAAGAACTCAAAATTCAAATAAAGAGTGATAATTAGGTAAAGTTTGCATGCCGGTGGATATTAGTTTCTGCGATATTGCACAATATTATATTAAAAGAAAACGACGGTAGTTTTGATGTTGACGAAGAAAGCATTAGTGAAAACAGTGAAGCCGACGAGCCTGGGGATCAAAACTTACCAACAGTTGAAGGTGCATCTAAGCGCCATTCATTGTTATCACTAATGGAAACTTACAAATAAAGTATTGAAACTCATGTTTACATATCTTTAAAATCCATTAATATATGCTTTTATTTACAAGAAAAATAAAAAGTGCTTCTGTGCCTATTAACATTTAGTTACATTCAAATATATGTATTTTGCTATGAGATCTTTTAAATTTGCGAAAAAAGTACCATGTGAAATCTCTTAAAGTTTCACATTTATTTTGATTTTAACTTTAACTCTATTCCAAACATTTTAATGCGTTCTTCACTGGCAAGTTTCAGTTTTTCAATTTCCAGTTTGGTTTCTTTTTCTGATTCAGTTTCAATTCTTTTCAATTCTAATTGATTATTCAGTTCAATTCTTTTTAACTCGACCTCATTCTTTTCTTTTTCTAATGCTATTTTCTTAACTTCTAGTTCCAACCTTTTCTCCTGAATAAAAATCAATTTATTGAACGGGGCTTCACCCTTTCTTTTTGGTTTTTTTGTTGAACTTCTAAAGTCCAACGAACTTTGTGGAGTAGAAGTTCCCGCGGCGGCGGCACTGCAATCGCTACTTATAGGTAACATTGGGTCAACTAAATCCTCACAATCGAGCGCACACAAGTCGTAGGAATCGATGGTATCGTTTAACGAACTATCAGCACAAGGGGAATCAGTCAGTACTTCAATGCTGTCATCTGTTTTCAAAAATTACTCCGGGATTTACATTTTTGCGTTGCCCGAAGATAACTTCCAGTAAGTCAAAGTTGGGACAAGTTTTGTTGACATGCGCTGATACGCTTGACTCGTCACCATTAGCGAGTAGTCCAGACCCTGTTTTGTTTTTCCAGGCTGCCGCGGCAACATACAACGCTTTGAGATACCTCATTTTGCTTTTCATAGCTACGCAAAGGACAGATTGAAATGTCGGTGTATTTTGCTGCAATTTTTCGTAAAACCTTTTGAGGTCGGTTTCTGGAAGATATGCGTAAATTCGTGTTAAAACAAACATATGTACCTAAAAATTTTCACTTTTCTAAAACCCTTACCTCAAAAGATTCTGGACTATCTTTAATTGCGTCGGATACTGCTTGCAACAGCTGCAGGGACTGCGGCTCTGTCCAGCGATGGGACGGTTTCAGCCGTAGGCGCTTTTGCTTCAACTTTTTATCCTGAAATATAAAACAATTGCAGCAATTAAATAAAATTAATGTTCCGAGCTTCATTCTTACCTTTTCCATTTTAATTTTCACAATAATATTCATCAGCTGGTCGTTTGGAAGGGTTGCTTTTGCAATATCGTAAATTTACAAGCGTTCTTTACACACTGATATTGGTGCGTAATGTGTTTAAATGAATTTCCATATATGTAAGTTGCTGCCAGATTTTTACGCGTTCGTAAATATACACGGTTTAAGAGGTTTACGGGGCTTTTACACGTTTAAACGAATACCCTTATTATTTAAATTTACAAGTATCTATAAAGTGTCAGTAAACCATTTGTCAGGAACGAAATCTAACTTTTAATAATACAGTATTGAATTCCATATTAACTATAGTGAGAAGAGTTACTTACCTATACATATGTATGTGTGTTCAACTAGCAGTAGAATACAAATATAATTCGCTTGACATTATGTAATTCTTTTTAATTTCCATTTTAAAGAAGATCAAAAAATTATCTTTACGTCGGTATGTATACTGCTTTGTGATTGGTGCTCATATGTAATTAGTAGTGTATGTATATAGTGTAGTCAACGACAGCGGAACGATTTGTTATGTTTATTTGGAAGCAGATAAGGTAGCTTCGCTCGGGAGCTCAAAGCGAAGGCATAGCTGCTTTAAAGAGATCAAACTTCATATGATATGATATGTTGCTTCCTGCAAAGGAAACTGCAATTTAAATTGCATTATTTTGTAGATCATGCACAATAAAAGGTCATTTACTTCGGGGGTTTGAAAAAAATAACACAAACTCAGTTAAAAAATTATCTTAATTCAGTTATAAAATTATCGAACATAAATTATAACAATAATTTAAAATCAAAAGACAAAAAGTAGACTATTGAATGCAACTTTTATATACATAAGTATTATGCGGAAATTGGTTAGAAAGCAGCTTAGCAAATGAAACAAGGCTAATAATTTCCATTGATATACATACATATATCATACACATTTGTGGACGACCGTAATATAAACGAATATACGCAGATGTTCCTTATTTCTGTTAAATAACATTGATTCTCCACAAGTACGCTGTTATCTAACACAATATGTATGGCACGCGCAGAACAGCAGGCGTCAAGCCAGCAATCATGCCAACCATTTCGCCCTTACAGAAATCAAATCTGCGGTGTTTTAACAAACTTTCTATCATGTCGTTTCAAATACTTGTGAGAACGCTGCACGAAAGGGTGTAAGTGTTGACAAAATATTATAAAAAAAAAGTTAAGTAAAGAAAAAAGGAATTAGTAAAAAAATGTTTTTAATTGAAATAAAAAACTGGATAACTAAAAAAATATTAGTAAAAATTACATATTTAATTAAGGATTGCAACTATCATATTGTTGTGTGGCATTAAGGAATTATTAATGAATTATTTTTGGTAAAACGTGAAATGTGAAATTAAAGGAAATTATTATATAAGTAATATAATAAAATGAGGTGGTGGACTTTGTTTTAGAAAAGTAAATTCAGATTATCGGAAAGAAAGTTTGAAATTTTCTTAGAACATTTTAATAACTAATATCATGGCAGTTTTATTTTACAACGTTGAAGATGAAAAACATAATATATGTAAATATATGAATTTTAATACTTTAAAGATGTATTATGAATTGATTTGGATATATTTGTGATTAAAAAGAAATATAATGCCCAATCACGAAAGTGATCGCATAAACTGTCCATAATAGTACAAATATGTTTGATACTTTCAATTTCTTCAGGACACAACAAACAATGAGCTGGCTATTACAATCTATAGCAGTCTCGGCTTTTTGCACCAATGGAGAGGAAATATTTAAATTAGAGATCCACAGTATACATAGTAATTTATTGTGCAATGTTTTGGTTGTGCTTTAACCAGAGTAAACATTATGAACAATTGTCTTTTCGACATTCGGAATACCAGAAAGAGCGATTACATCAAAACTCTTTGTTTCCGCAATTCTGCACTAAAAAACTCAAAACAAATATCATCTCAAGATATGATAAATCGAGGAGCCGTTTCGCGTTTGTAAAACTAACCAAATGCTCGCGGAATTCTTTTTGTCACTTTGGATTGCAATTCATTATACTTCTAATGTTATCTTGTCGAACTGAATGGTAAGTAATAATACCTATATTTTCATATTTCGCCTGCTAAAAATATGAAGTTTCTAACTTGTATCGAACGTATCATAAAGAACAGCTGTTCCACTAATAACTTACTACTGTAAAATATATATATACTTTCTACTGTATCTTGTACAACGCTAACTCACAGTAACTAAAATATATTCCACATTTATAAATTTTGCGATTTTCGTAGGAATGAAAATTTATATTGAATTTATAACTATATTCGTGCGGTTAGTCAAAAACCATTGTCCTAGAACTCCGCACAGGCATTGAAAGCTACTGTCCTAATGCATAATTTTCCTTCAGTATATGGTATTCTTATGAAGCGTATACAACAACAATAATATGTCGAACTACAAGTATGTAGCTAAAAAATTGTTTTGGGGTGTTATTCTGCTTTGTTTCAATATGAAGAAAACCTTATATATATTGAACCGTTCTAAAAGTTATTTGAAAGTACTGATTTTGGCTCACAAGGCGAAGAAAATTAAAAATTAGTTTTTTTTAAATTGGTGTTTGGAATTAAAATTGTTTACTCTTGTAGCATGTTGCGACGAAATCGGACCATTGTCACGACCAAAAAAACGCCATTAATTTAAAACTAATAATTTGTCACAGCTTAGTTGTACAATATTGTTATTTAGGTACGAGTTGCATAAAGTATGGACGTCTATTTATGGTTGAAAAAACATTTAAGAAATGTACATATGTATTTCCATAACAAAAAGCAATGGGAGCAATTAAATGGGAATGGAATTATTGTTTTAATGCATTATTTGAAACCTTGTTCCCCGTATACCTACTTTTCGGAAATAAAAACGTTCGCAGGGCTGGCCCATATTGGCAAATTAGGCAACTGCCCAGGGAGGCATTTCGGTAATTTTCTTAACATATTTTATTTCTGTATTTAAATTATGGCGTACGTTGCTATGTGTTTAATGCGAGTATTCCGTTGATTTGCACACAAAATATCACCTACCACATTTATGTATGTATGCATGTCTTCAATTAATGAAAAATAAGATCAATTGAAATTTTTTTTAAATATTGATTAGCAGAAAATTTTTACGAACTCAGCCATTTTTGAATATTTTAAACAATTAGAAATGTCATTAACGCACTGTGGATTGACGAATATACATGCAACAAATTTATGCAACGAAATTCAAGCTATTAACAGAGAAATTGCTCATAAAACAACACTACTGGTCTTTTTAAAATATTGTTCAAAGTAATTAATAGTACGGTTGTTGGTAACACTTCCTGTGTCCGTAGCAAGAGGAGAGCAACTACTACCATGCAGCTGTAATTGAAAATAACTGCATTTGTATAAGAATAATACTTAAATCAGTTAATTTGTACAAATACATAAAAGGGTAAACAATTTGTTAAGCCTGTGGAGAAAAATCCCGAAGCTGGACGAGGCTACACTTTGGAAACAGCAAATATAGCATTAAGAAACTGTGGGAAGTGTTTCGAGCATGAAGAGTCGGTACAAACTACAATTTTTAGGAATAAACTCTTTTATTAATCGTCATTCATCTGTGTTTTATCCACTACACAAAAAGAAATAATAAAAATTAACACATTCTTAACAACCATGACATCGTAGTATGCGCCAGCCAACGTTAAAATCGTTTAAATTACATTCTTGGTAGGTATCTAGCGACAGTAAGAAATCGGAGAATTTGTTGCACAGGGAGAAATTTTTCGAAAACATATGCTAAACTTCAGTATAACTGCATTTAATAATACTTCTTTTATAATCTTCGTGTTTGTAACCCCTTCTTAAGGGACAGCATTAATCTGCTGCCATGTGACGTTCCCTTCAACCCTGATACTTTTCTATCATCATTTTTTGATCCTGGTGGAATCTCCTGCAGCTGCCCACTAAAGTTTCCAAAAGCTTATCCATTTATACACATTTTTGCTGCTGCTTCTGAAAGCTTGCCTTATATTTTTCAAAATTTCTTTATAATTAGGTGCTTTAAGATTAGCTAGAAAATTCTCACCCTCTCCATGCTAAGTTTCGGTAATTTTCTACAACTATATTTAAAACAATATGCTTCCTTGCCCACCTCTTAGAAAAACTGGATTATAATTCCTAACTTGATAAAATAATTAATAAATCACTGAGTATATTTTTAAAAAACTATGTTGGGTCGGATGTTTAAACCACTTATTTAGTAATGGGCTAGGAGAAGTACTGTACTGTTTTTTTTTTTCATTTTCACTTAAGATATGTATGTATCCATAAACAGATGGGGAAGAGCTAAGTTCGGGTATAACCAAACATTTTATACTCTTGCAACTTATAACAGTCATAACCTGGGAAACTCCTTCAGGCAATAGCAAAACCTTATAGTACTAAGCAAGTAAGGAAGGCTAAGCTCTGGAAATTACTTCAGGCGCTGGTAAAGCTTTAAAACAAAAACATGTAAGGAAGAGCTAAGTTTGGATGTAACCGAACATTTCATACTCTAGCAACTTGCAAAGATAAAAGATAAGGCGCGTTCGGTCGACTTTTCACCCGATTTTATTCATTCTAAGCACAAATATCTGCGTTTTATTAACATAACTTACATAATGGCCGATGACCCGGAAGTACGAATGTCTTTATATTAGGCTTATCCAAATATTCTAAACCTAGAGGTTTCAACATTTTTCGTGCAAGGTTTTATCTCGTTATATTAATTGCTTCTTGATTTGTACACGCGAAAGGAAAACATCAGATGAAATTTTAAATAGTGTTGTATGGAATGGAGGCGTGGTTGTAGTCCGATTTCGCCTGAAGTATGTGATTTTACCTAAAAGTGGGTGATGCCACATCCCTTGTATGATTTTGACATCGGCTCGTGTGAAACCTTCTCGTGTCATTTCCGGAGTAAAATTTAATTTAAGATGCTTTTAACAGTTCCATCATCCCAGAGGATGAAAGGTGCAGATCCAGAGATACGTGATTTCACCTAAATGAATTTTTTTGATACTGACTCCTATAAAATCCTCTTATACTATCTCGGAGGCAAATATAATATATCAGGTGTGTTCAGTATTAGCCAAAGAACACCTGTACCAAGTTTTATTAATAATATCATAATTTTTACACAAGTTACAGCGTGCACAGACATGCGGATTCGAATTCGTCTCATTATTCTGATCTCTTCTCGTCTTGATCTGTCTCGATTAGTTTTTGGTGATATACGTACAAACAATGCTTTGGTGAACAAAACTAATTTTATTATATTAGCAATATGATGTAAGAGTATAAAAGGCACAGTTACAGGACGTCAAGAAAATTTTCCAAATTTGTTTAATATTTAGTTAAATATTTTAACAAATCTTTGGTAGGTGCTGTTTTCAGTTATCTGAGAAAGCATATTTGAAAACGTTTAAAGTAAAATTAAAGGAAGATGTACATAAGTACCTTTTTAAATAGTTCTGTTATAGCCCGGTATACATATACGGGTTGAATATAATTAACGATAACTGAATATTTCCCAAAAAAGCCAATGCGGTTGAAGTTCCACGTTCACCTTCGTCGCCATGCTACACCTTCGATTGGTCGTAAAAAGGCCAAGCTTATCTAACATACATATACAGTTGATATTGATAACCTATCGGTATTGACGAAGCATTGCGAAACGCTATCGGTTAATTTATATGTAATAAGTTATTACCTCTTTGACATAATTGGATTTTAAAATGTCACGTTTTAGCTAGATATGCATGTGTTCGTATGTGTATATAAGTGTTCACACTTGTATATACACTCAAGCAGATTAAATATATATGTACATACACAAACATAGATATAAAAATAAAAACTCTCAAAAGACACAATCACAATACACAATCATTACCAACGGTGACTCAGAGAGTTAGAACGACAGCCGCTATCAAAATCGCATTGGTAATCTGAAAGTGAACAGATCATGATGCAAGCAGTAGCCCGTGTACACACATACAAAATATACATATATATGTACATGTGGTTTAAATAAAGATCGTTTTGGAAAAAGATTAAGCTGTTATAAGCATATTGTTATTATACCTAGGTTTTATACATATTCATACAGTTTTATATGTGCAAATAATACATATATATAGGGCATATGATGCTATTTTCTGCATTTTATAATAACCATATTTGGGCATGGTGAAATTTATATACATATATAAGTATTTTATTTTATATATTTTCTTATACTCCTAGCACACTGTGCAGTGATTTTAGTAGTGCGGTTTTTGTACGATTGCTGAATTGGTTGCAAAGAGTTAAACGAATGCCGAGACACTTTTATTGCAACACAATGTCTTTTATCAGTTCAACAGACATTTGTGCGATGTGCAGAGATTTCCTACTGAAAAGCTGGCTTATGAAGCTGTTAACAAAATGGGTATCTGCTTAAATTCTTTATCGCTATCGTAAAAATACCTTCGTGTAATTTTTTCATTCCAATTAAAATGCATTCTCGTTCTTCTCGTGGTTCACATGGTCATCACCGACAACTTCGAACCGTGAGAAAGGTTTGAGAAATGTGACAGGGTTAAATAACGGAAACAGTTGAAACAAAAATTCTTCACAATGCGTTTATTCAACCAAATTTTACGAAAGGATTTTTTAAAGATATCAGTGTAATAACACTAAAATAAAGGGAACAAATTCGGACTAGCACATTTTGCACATGCATAGGTTTAGTTAAATATAATTATTTATCGATTAGAGAGCGAAAAATCTAATTTAAATTATATTACTCTATAATACAGAAGATGACGCACTCATAGTTTATTGATAGCATATCTTGGTAAACCTTCTTTCCTTAACCTTAATTTATAACTAATACAGGATGACAGCGGAAGGTTAATCATTATCAAGTCAAAAATGTAAAACTTATTCCATTTTCATATACTGTATACTTTGTATAAAAGTTTACCGATTAGCTAAAATTCATAGCGTGTGATATATGGAAAAAATCATTTTCATAATATAGTATTCGCAATAATTTGCCTACATGTTTTTATTACTACTTCATATTAATAATGTTATACGCAAAATAATGAAGGGAGAAGATTAATTTTGGATAATGTTGCTGAAACTTAAAAAAAAAGAAGAAAGGAAGAGTTAAGCTTGTTTTACACATTATGGGCGGTATTCTAATAAAGAGACATGAATTTCTGGTAATTTCTGAAGTTACTTAAAAAAGGATAGTTAATATTTGTACTGTCGCAAAATGCTGCACAGATAAAAAAGTCTTATTCACTTAACGGTGTATTTCCTAAAACTAATCGACTTAAACGTGAAGTTATATATATGTACATAAAGACATAATATAATAAATAAAATAGGCGTGGCATCGTCCACTTTTGAGTGAAATCCTATATCTCAGAAACTGTTTAACAAATTGAAGCCGAATTTGGTTAGTGAAGTTATCTTATTATTACTATGGCACATTATTAAAATAGGCGGAATTGGTTTTAAATTTCATTCTTTCACTTTCCAGTATACAAACCAAACATCATAGAAGTAATAAGGGTAAAACTTTGCACAAATAATGTCCTAAAAGTATTTAATCTTAAACCAAAAATTTTAATCTTTAAAAAAACTGTATCGGACAATAACCTAATTATAACCCACACACAAATTATGTTGACAACAGGGCATATGGCTGATTTTTTACAAAACATATCGGTCAGTCTGTGAGTTCTAGTTCTGAAGTTTGGGGAGAATATTTTTGTGATAACAACACACCCTTGTGCCAAAAAGGGGTAAAATGGAGTCAATACTTTCTTTAGCCCCCAAATCTTCTTCTTCTTAATTGGCGTAGACACCGCTTACGCGGTTATAGCCGAGTTAACAACAGCGCGCCAGTCGTTTCTTCTTTTCGCTACGTGGCGCCAATTGGATATTCCAAGCGAAGTCAGGTTCTTCTCCACTTGGTCCTTCCAACGGAGTGGAGGTCTTCCTCTTCCTCTGCTTCCCCCGACCGGTACTGCGTCGAATACCTTCAGAGCTGGAGTGTTTTCATCCATCCGGACACATGACCTAGCCAGCGTAGGCGCTGTCTTTTAATTCGCTGAACTATGTCGATGTCGTCGTATATCTCGTACAGCTCATCGTTCCATTGAATGCGATATTCGCCGTGGTCAATGCGCAAAGGACCATAAATCTTTCGCAGAAGCCTCTGCACCATACAGCAGGGCGGGAATTATGAGCAACTTATAGAGTTTAGCTTTTGTTCGTCGAGAGAGGACTTTACTTTCAATTGCCTACTCAGTCCGAAGTAGCACCTGTTGGCAAGAGCAATCCTGCGTTGGATTTCCAGGCTGACATTGTTGGTGGTGTTAATGCTGTTTCCTAAATAGACGAAATTATCTACAACTTCAAAGTTATAACTGTCAACAGTGACGCAAGAGCCACGTCGCGAGTGTGACGACTGTTTGTTTGATGACAGGAGATATTTCGTTTTGCCCTCGTTCACTACCAGACCCATTTTCTGTGCTTCCTTGTCCAGCCTGGAGAAAGCAGAACTAACGGCGCGGGTGTTGAGGCCGATGATATCAATATCAACGGCATACGCCAGCAGCTCTACACTCTTATAGAAGATGGTATCTTCTCTATTTAGTTCTGCAGCTCGAACTATTTTCTCCAGAAGCAGGTTGAAGAAGTCGCACGATAGGGAGTCGCCTTGTCTGAAACCTCGTTTAATATCGAACGACTCGGAGAGATCCTTCCCGATCCTGACGGAGCTTTTGGTGTTACTCAACATCAGTTTACACAGCCGTATTAGTTTTGCGGGGATACCAAATTCAGACATCGCGGCATAAAGGCAGCTCCTTTTCGTGCTGTCGAAAGCAGCTTTGAAATCGACGAAGAGGTGGTGTGTGTCAATTCTTCTTTCACGGGTCTTTTCCAAGATTTGGCGCGTGGTGAATATATTGTCGGTTGTTGATTTTCCAGGTGTGCAGCCACACTGATAAGGTCCAATCAATTTGTTGACGGTGGGCTTTAATCTTTCACACAATACGCTCGATAGAACCTTATATGCGATGTTGAGGAGGCTAATCCCACTCCTTTTTTATGGATTGGGCATAGCACACTTAAACTTCAATCGTTGGGCATGCTTTCGTCCGACCATATTTTACAAAGAAGCTGATGCATGCTCCTTATCAGTTCTTCGCCGCCGTGTTTGAATAGCTCGGCCGGCAATCCGTCGGCCCCTGCCGCTTTGTTGTTCTTCAGGCGGGCAATTGCTATTCAAACTTCTTCATGGTCGGGCAATGGAACGTCTGCTCCATCGTCATCGATTGGGGAATCGGGTTCGCCTTCTCCTGGCGTTGTACGCTCACTGCCATTCAGCAGGCTGGTGAAGTGTTCCATCCCTAATTTAGGTATGCTCTAGGCATCGGTCACTAGATCACCTTTCAGGGTTCTACAAGAGTATGCTGCGGTCTACAAGAGTATGCTCCGGTCTTGAAACCTTCTGTAAGCCGCCGCATTTTTTCGTAGAATTTTCGAGCACCCCTGTCGGCCAGCTCATCAAGCTCTTCGTACTCACGCATTTCAGCCTCTTTCTTTTTCTGTCTACAAATGCGTCTCGCTTCTCTCTTCAACTCTCGGTATCTATCCCATCCCGCACGTGTTGTGGTCGATCGTATCGTTGCGAGGTAAGCAGCCTGTTTGTCTCCGCTGCGACACGGTACTCCTCGTCGTACCAGCTGTTTTTTTGCGTTTTCCAAAAACCAATGGTTTCGGTTGCAGCTGTACGTAAGGAGTTTGAAATGCCGTCCCACAGTTCCCTTATATCGAGTTGTTGACGAGTGCTCTCAGAGAGCAGGAGTGCAAGCCGAGTAGAAAATCGTTCGGCTGTCTGTTGTGATTGCAGCTTCTCGACGTCGAACCTTCCTTGTGTTTGGTGGCGCGCGTTTTTTGCTGCACAGAGGCGGGTGCGAATCTTAGCTGCAACAAGATAGTGGTCCGAGTCGATGTTAGGACCTCGGAGCGCACGCACATCTAAAACACTGGAGACGTGTCTTCCGTCTATCACAACATGATCGATCTGGTTGGTAGTTTTTCGATCCGGAGACAGCCAGGTAGCTTGATGAATCTTTTTATGCTGGAATTTACTACTACAGATATCCATATTTTCGGCCCCGGCGAAGTCAATCAGCCTCAACCCATTTGGGGAAGTTTCGTCGTGGAGGCTGGGTTTGTCCGACCGTATTGCCAAAGATACCTTCTTTGCCCACCTTGGCGTTAAAGTCGCCAAGCACGATTTTGACATCGTGGCGGGAGCAGCTCTCATAAGCGCGCTCCAAGCGCTCATAGAAGGCATCTTTGGTCACCTCGTCCTTCTCTTCCGTCGGGGCGTGGGCGCAAATCAGCGATATGTTGAAGAACCTCGCCTTGATGCGGATTGTGGCTAGACGTTCATTCACCGGAGTGAATGATAGTACTCGGCGACTGAGTCTTCCTCCCACCACGAATCCAACACCAAACTTACGCTCCTGTATATGGCCACTTTAGTAAATGTCACAAGGACCTATTCGTCGCTGTTCTTGTCCCGTCCATCGCATTTCTTGGACGGCGGTGATATCAGCCTTTATTTTCGCGAGGACATCAACCAGCTGGGCAGCGGCACTTTCCCAATTAAGGGTCCGGACATTCCAGGTGCATGCCCTCAAATCGTAGTCCTTATTTCGTTTGCCATGGTCGTCATCAAAAGGGGGTATCTCATCCGAGGCTAGTTGCTTCCTTTCATTGGGGATGTTTTTTTACGTGGCGGGTACCAAACCCAGCGCACAACCCTGTGTAGGGGATGTTTCGCCTTCTCACATTAGCTCGCCTTCGAGCGGATGTTCTTAGGCTACCCAGGGGATACTTGGTCAAAGACCGGAAGTAGTGAGCTGCTTGAGCCATTTGTAAAAGAATCGTTTCTGGCCACTCCCAAGTGAATGGCGATCAGAGAACTTTCCTCACTGGCGCGAACTTCTACACATGACTCCATCCTCCCCGACTGACGGTACTACCAACTTGAAAAAAAAAAATAATTCTCCAAATCCTTCGACGCGCGCAGTTTAAATTCAAGTGTCACCTTATTGTTTGGGCACAGTAGTATTATTAATAGTATGAGAGAAATTCCTTTTAATAATGATCAATTTTCTTGAATGTATTACTATTTTAAAGAATGTATGCAATATTGCCTATTTATACTCTTGCAACCCGTTGCTACCGGGCATTATAGTTTTGTTCACCTAACGGTTGTATACATATATCATAAAAAACTAACCGAGATAGATATAGAGTTATATACATATGTGTATATAAATGATCAGGTTGACGAGAAAAGTTGAAATCCGGTTGACTGACGTTCTGTACGTCCGTCCGTGCGTGTATCTTGATGAAACTATGCAGGTTTCTTAGTAGAAAAAAGTTCGAATTCATAGATGGGCGTAATCGGACGACTGCCACGCCCACAAATCACCATTTACCGAGAACCTATAAAGTGGCATAACTAGGCACCGAATTAAAACTCATATTTGGCACAGGGGATCAGCACGAATGCTACAAAACCTGCTACTTACAGGGTGAAAGTGGACAAAATCGGATTAAAAAATGGTTACCTTTTTAAAGAGCATAAAGAATGAGATATAAATTTTTCTATCTATTAATAAAATAATAATATTGATATCATCGGCCTCAACACCCGCGCCGTTAGTTCTGCTTTCTCCAGGCTGGACAAGGAAGCCCAGAAAATGGGTCTGGCAGTGAACGAGGGCAAAACGAAATATCTCCTGTCATCAAACAAACAGTCGTCACACTCGCGACGTGGCTCTTGCGTCACTGTTGACAGTTATAACTTTGAAGTTGTAGATAATTTCGTCTATTTAGGAAACAGCATTAACACCACCAACAATGTCAGCCTGGAAATCCAACGCAGGATTGCTCTTGCCAACAGGTGCTACTTCGGACTGAGTAGGCAATTGAAAAGTAAAGTCCTCTCTCGACGAACAAAAGCTAAACTCTATAAGTTGCTCATAATTCCCGCCCTGCTGTATGGTGCAGAGGCTTCTGCGAAAGATTTATGGTCCTTTGCGCATTGACCACGGCGAATATCGCATTCAATGGAACGATGAGCTGTACGAGATATACGACGACATCGACATAGTTCAGCGAATTAAAAGACAGCGCCTACGCTGGCTAGGTCATGTGTCCGGATGGATGAAAACACTCCAGCTCTGAAGGTATTCGACGCAGTACCGGTCGGGGGAAGCAGAGGAAGAGGAAGACCTCCACTCCGTTGGAAGGACCAAGTGGAGAAGAACCTGACTTCGCTTAAAATATCCAATTGGCGCCAGGTAGTGAAAAGAAGAAACGACTAGCGCGCTGTTGTTAACTCGGCTATAATCGCGTAAGCGGTGTCTACGCCAATTAAGAAGAAGAAGAAGATGCAATGCATGGTTCAAATTAATCATTTGTTTTCCGTGGAGATTGGCATTAACAGTTTCATCAGGTTTTAGAAGCTCATGATATATCATACTTTTCTTATCCCACGAGAGTAGAGGGTCCTACCGAATGGATCTGTTTTTGCAATCGATGTTGATGGATGAATTCTTAAAATAAATCAATTTTTCATCGCTAGTGACAACTCGATGCAAAGCTGATTTTCTTTCGTGTCTTTTATCCAAAATTTCTCAAGTGTTTTTTGGTTTTCCATTTGTCTTCCGTTCATTTCATGGGACATCCATTTTTCACGCTTTTGGATCGTTCCCATAGCTTTCAAACGGTCTGGAATTGTTTGTTCTGCAACAAACTCATGATTCAGAGTGTCATCTTTATCCAATATTGCTTGCAGTTTGGCGTCTTCAAAACTTTTGGGCTTCCATGTTCTTCATTTCTCATATCAAAATCATTATCTCTAAGCCGTCGAAACATCTCTTGCCTGTAGTTTATGATAGATCATGATCACCGTATGCCTCAAAAGCTTATTTAGGGAAATTCGATAAATGGTCTTTATTTATTTCAATACCTCTGGTAGTGGCTTGGTTTAACAATAGGTGCAGGAATGCGCAAGAACTGCAATGAAAATGGGTTCTTCTGTTTCAGTCCATACTTCGTTCACCGAAAATCCAACTGCTCTATCATTCGTCGGCGGAAGAGAGAGTTCTACAAAGCACAATGCTCAGTCAGATGGAAAGAATTTGCAAAGATATCTCATTGCTATAAAAAACAACAAAATTCTACGTCCACGTTGCATATTTATTTCGAGTTCGAGGAGTATATGCGGTTTCAAATATTCTAAAACCCCATCTTTTAATAGGTTTAATGTACATATTTATGTAACAAACTGCTATAGCTATAGCAACCAAACTTTGCGGACTAATTTCCCTCTATCACCTAACGCCCATATATATCTTCTTTTTCTTTATTTGCCAATTCGTATTCGAATATTGATGATCATATAATATTAAATAATATGTACAATATTAATAAGATTAACAATAATATCAACAATAGGTTTATAATAGTAATATTTACATGTTAATTATATATATTGTATATTAAAAATCACAGGGTTTTAATTATCCCAGCATATTTCTCTCTATCTCTCGCCACATCTATAAGGTTGCCAGTCTTTAACGACTCTCAATTGCGGTTCAATCTTCTCAAAACTTCACTGTTTGTAACTCAATCTGTCCAAAGGATTTTTAGGATTCTTCTAATAAGCCATAGCTCGAAGGATTAGCTTGTTAATATCTGTAAGTTTTTGAGTCCACGTTTCCATGGTGTAGAGAAGCACTGACCAAACATGGCATTTTAAAAAATGTATTTTGGTTGTTATGTTGAGGTCATGGCTACATAATATGGTTTTGTATTTGAGTTGTTCGCGAAAATTCGATTTGACATTTTATTTCTTTAGAACAGTCCAAATTTTCATGGATCTGACAATCAAGATACTTGAAATTTTTACTCTTTCGATGGGCATATTGTTAATCATGAGGTGTGTGTCATTGAATATGTTTTTCCTACCAATAATCATGTACTTCTTCTTTTTTATGTTAATGCGTAGGCCATACCCGTCACTACGTAAATTAACTCGGTTTACGAGTTCTTCTAATCTCATCAAGCTGTCGGCTTAAGTGTAGTGTCATTTCTTCTTCTTAATTGGCGTAGACACCGCTTACGCGATTATAGCCGAGTTAACAACAGCGCGCCAGTCGTTTCTTCTTTTCGCTGCGTGGCGCCAATTGGATATTCCAAGCGAAGCCAGGTCCTTCTCCGCTTGGTCGCTTCCAACAGGTGGAGGTCTTCCTCTTCCTCTGCTTCCCCGGCGGGTACTGCGTCGAATACTTTCCAGAGCTGGAGTGTTTTCATCCATCTGGACAACATGACCTAGCCAGCGTAGCCGCTGTCTTTTAATTCGCTGAACTATGTCAATGTCGTCATATATCTCGTACAGCTCATCGTTCCATCGGATGCGATATTCGCCGTGGCCAGTGCGCAAAGGACCATAAATCTTTCGCAGAATTTTTCTCTCGAAAACTCGTAACGTCGACTCATCGGTTGCTGTCATCGCCCAAGCCTCTGCACCATATAGCAGGACGGGAATTATGAGCGACTTATAGAGATTGGTTTTTGTTCGTCGAGAGAGGACTTTACTTTTCAATTGCCTACTCAGTCCGAAGTAGCACCTGTTGGCAAGAGCAATCCTGCGTTGGATTTCCAGGCTGACATTATTAGTGGTGTTAATGCTGGTTTCCTAAATAGACAAAATTATCTACAACTTCAAAGTTATGACTGTCAACAGTGACGTGAGAGCCAAGTCGCGAGTGCGACGACTGTTTGTTTGATGACAGGAGATATTTCGTTTTGCCCTCGTTCACTACCAGACCCATTTTCTGTGCTTCCTTGTCCAGCCTGGAGAAAGCAGAACTAACGGCGCGGGTGTTGAGGCCGATGATATCAATATCGTCGGCATACGCCAGCAGCTGTACACTCTTATAGAAAGATGGTACCTTCTCTGTTTAGTTCTGCTGCTCGAACTATTTTCTCCAGGGAGCAGCAGGTTGAAGAAGTCGCACGATAGGGATTCGCCTTGTCTGAAACCTCGTTTGGTATCGAACGGCTCGGAGAGATCCTTCCTCGATCCCTGACGGAGGAGCTTTTCGTGTTGTTCAACGTCAGGTTACACAGCCGTATTAGTTTTGCGGGGATACCAAATTCAGACATCGCGGCATAAAGGCAGCTCCTTTTCGTGCTGTCGAAAGCAGCTTTGAAATCGACGAAGAGGTGGTGTGTGTCGATTCTCTTTTCACGGGTCTTTTCCAAGATTTGGCGCATGGTGAATATCTGGTCAGTTGTTGATTTTCCAGGCCTAAAGCCACACTGACAAGTTTTAATCAGTTTGTTAACGGTGGACTTTAATCTTGCACACAGTGCACTCGATGGAACCTTATATGCGATGTTGTGGAGGCTTAACCCATGGTAATTGGCACATATTGTTGGGGTCTCCTTTTTATGGATTGGGCATAGCACACTTAAATTCCAATCGTTGGGCATGCTCTCGTCCGACCATATTTTACAAAGAAGCTGATGCATGCTCCTTATCAGTTCTTTACCGCCGTGTTTGAATAGCGCGGCCGGTAATCCATCGGCTCCGCCGCTTTGTTGTTCTTCAGGCGGGCAATTGCTATTCGAACTTCTTCATGGTCGGGCAATGGAACGTCTGCTCCATCGTCATCGATTGGGGAATCGGGATCACCTTCTCCTGGTGTTGTGCGTTCACTGCCATTCAGCAGACTGAAGAAGTGTTCCCTCCATAATTTAAGTATACTCTGGGAACCGGTGACTCGATCAGCTTTGGGGATTCTACAAGAGAATGCTCCGGTCTTGAAACCTTCTGTAAGCCGCCGCATTTTTTCGTAATTTTCGAGCATTACCCCTATCATCCAACTTATCAAGCTCATCGTACTCACGCATTTCAGCCTCTTTCTTCTTCCGTCTGCAAATGCGTCTCGCTTCCCTCATCAACTCTCGGTATCTATCCCATCCCGCACGTGTTGTGGTCGATCGTAACGTTGCGAGGTAGGCAGCCTGGTTTCCCTCCGCTGCACGGCACTTCTCGTCGTACCAGCTGTTTTTTTGCATTTTCTAATTTTTCGGTTGCAGCTGTACGTAAGGAACTTGAAATGTCGTCCCACAGTTCCCTTATACCGAGTTGTTGACGAGGGCTCTCAGAGAGCAGGAGTGCAAGCCGAGTAGAAAATCGTTGTGCTATCTGTTGTGATTGCAGCTTCTCGACGTCGAACCTTTCTTGTGTTTGTTGATGAGTGTTGTTTTCTGCACAGAGGCGGGTGCAAATCTTAGCTGCAACAAGATATTGTCCGAGTCGATGTTAGGACCTCGAAGCGTACGCTCTTCTAGAACACTGGAGACGTGTCTTCTGTCTATCGATCTGGTTGTTGGCTTTTCGATCTGGAGACAGCCAGGTAGCTTGATGTATTTTCTTGTGCTGGAATCTAGTACCACCGATAACCATATAACCATAGTGCCAAAGGTCGTTCTCCCACCACGAATCGAACACCAAACTTGCGCTCCTTTATATGGCCACTGTAGTAAATGCCACAAGGACCTACTCGTCTCTGTCCTTGTCCCGTCCATCGCATTTCTTGGACGGCGGTGATGTCAGCCTTTATATTCACGAGAACATCAACCACCTTCCCAATTAAGGGACCGGACATTCCAGGTGCATGCCCTTAATTCGTAGTCCTCATTTCGTTTGCCATGGTCGTCATCAAAAGGGGGTTTCTTTTCCGACGCTGTTGGTAATTTTTCATTGGTATGATTTTTTACGTGGCGGGTCACAAACCTAGCGCACAACCCTACGGAGGGGGTGTTTCGCCTTCTCACTTTAGCTCGTTTTCAAACGGATGTTCTTCGGCTACCCAGAGGATACTTGGTCAAAGACCGGAAGTCGTTAGCTGCTTTCGTCATATGTAAAAGAATCATTTCTGGCCACTCCCAAGTGAATGGCGATCAGAGAACTTTCCTCACTTGCGTGAACTTCTACACATTACTCCATCCTCCCAACTATACCTATATAGGAAAATAATTGCAACTATCGATCGAAGGTTTTTTGAAGATATCTCGAAGGTGTCTCAGATACAACTTTTCGCGCTGATTAACTGAATAACTGATTAATGATACATTAATTTGTACTTGATTCGTATACTGGAAAGTGAAAGAATCATATGGGCCAAAATATTGGGAAGTAGGTATGTTCGTAGTACGATTTTACCGATTTTCGCAGTATAATATAGGAACGTCAGAAAATTAGTTGAAAACGGTCGGGAGAGTCTTGATATATTTCACCTAGACGTGGAGTTGGCCACGTCCATTGCCCGTTTTCTATCCCGGCTCCTATAAAACCTTCTCATCCCGAGTATAAAATTGTATGTCTTTGGCGTATTTAGTAATTCCTTTATCGCACTTTTAGTAGTTTTAAACAATACCGTTATATGGGGAGTGGACGGGGTTGTCTACCGACATCATCTGTTTGTACAATGTCGATATAAGAAGCTAAGAGATTTTTCCTTAATTTGGTTATTGCAGATTAAATGGTTTAGGATATACGTACATTAAGCCAAATAGGGGACGGAGCACGCCTAAATTTATATCTCACAAATGCCTGCGATTCTCTACAGTTACTTATCTTAATTTAAAAATTATTTATGGCTTTTATTGGTTTTCGCTTAATTTGGTTTTATGGGGGTGGCGATAACGATAACCTATGAACTTGTACTTACCTGTTTGCCAAGGAATATCTGTACAACTTTTCATTGGGATGTCGTAATTTTTATTCAAGTTACAGGTTGCACGGACGGAAAGGGAGACAGTCATACGGATTTCGACTCGCCTCGTCTTTCTGATCACTTATACATATATAACACTAAATCTATCTCGATTAGAGTTAGGTGATCCTTTAGGTGAACAAAAGTATTACACTCTATAGCAACATGTTGCAAGAGTATAAAAATGTAAGGAAAAGGTTCGTTTATTGTTTGACGAATTTGTGAATGGATTAGAATAAAAATTGACATCATTTTAACTTATTTTGAAAGTTATGGACTTACTTACTTTTATTACTTTATTCTACATTTCTCCCGAATCTCAATAAGACATCTCACAGAATGGCCAACATTTTCGGCAAAAATTAGCCATAAGGTGGGCTCCATATAATTGGTTTATTTATTGAACAGTTATGGTCCGATTTTGACAATCCTTAGACTCGTGATGATATATCGCAAAGGTACTAAATGTGCAAAGTTTTATCCGAATATATTTATTGGTACTTGATTTGTGTAGTGGAAAATGAAAGTATCATATGGAATTTAGATTGTGCCTCTTTTATCATCCTAAGTACAAAATTTAATATCTCTGGCACATTTGGTTATTGATCTATCGCGCTTCTAGTAGTTTTTTTTGGGGAGTGGGTGGGATTTTCATCTGATTTCGTCCGTTTTCACAATGTCATTAGGGTTTCTAATAGGATTTATCCTAAGCAAATTCGTTATTGTAGCTTTAATGATTTCGGATACTAAATGCATTCGAGTCTGGGACTGATTACGCCCATTTAGGTATGTACAATTTCTTTTTTTAACTTGCTGTGTGAAATATTCAGTTTTTCACTTCAAATTGGTACATTGGTACTGCTTGGAAATCTTCGTATGTCTGTCCTATTCATAAAGATGACCCAAGATCTGAGGTCTCCAACTTTGTATACAATTCGCTCTGGTTAACCTCTTTGAAAAGACAGTTTTTCCTGAACTCATTACATTCTTTAAGAATATTATCATCTGCAAACAGCACGTTTTCGTTGGCGGAGGGTCCACTACCTCTTATTTGTTGATTTATGTAAATTATCTACTCGAAGCACTAAATAACGGTCAGGCTGTACATATGCTCTACAGCGACTTTAGCAAATCATTTAATAGGATAGACCACAGTATCCTTATAAATACACTAAACAGATACAGCATTCGGAAATACGCATTGAAATGAATCAACTCATACTTACGCATCTCCGCAACATCTGTCATGTTTGAACAGCAAAGCAGGTCAAATTATCTCGGAGAGACGCATTAGGCCTGGTGAAGAACATGTTTCTATTCTTTTGTTCCTTAATTTTTGGATAAAATAAAAACTTTTTATAAATATTATTGTTAAAAATTATTCCTTTTGGAAAATGAACGCAAAATTTACAAAAAAATAAATGTAATATACTTGCTGGACTATCTTCTACTATCAACAAACAAAGTAAAGACATTCGGGTAGTATTTAGTTCATTAGAACATAATCATCACTAACCATTAGGACCCTGATTTCTATCCATTTACCTATATTTTGTGGAAAGTCTGGGAAAATACTTCCAGGTGATTGCGAGACTTTATACTAAAACAAGTAAAGAAGAGCTAAGTTCGGGTGCAACCGAAAATTTTATACTCTTGCAACTTGCAAGAATCAAAGCCAAATAAATACTTTAAGGTGTAAAACCAATCAAATATAGTAAAGTCAGTCGGATTTTCTAAAATCCTGATATTAGTCATATAGCGGTTAGGCCAAGTTTTCGCTCAAATTTATATATTTTAGGCTCAAATACACATGTTACGAATAAAACACGCTCTCTTATTTTCACTGAGATAATTTAGATATTGGCCAATACATCCAGCATAAAGTCACCTGGAAGACAGAAAATCTTTATATTAGGTATATGGGGGCTCAAGGAACTATTGACCTGATTCTAACCATTCTTAACATACAGACATACCATTGTCAGAGAAGTACGATCCCTGAATTCCAATTATATATCTCACACATTTACCAATATTTTCAATCAAAATTGAACTAAAACCATTGGGTCCACATATTCAGTGCCTAGGGGCTTGAACAGTTTCTAATAGATATAAACAATTTTTGGTCAAAAGGTGGCAGATACTAAAGACTTTATTTGTGCCAAGTTGTATCTCGTTATATTAATTGCTTCTT
Source organism: Bactrocera tryoni (assembly GCF_016617805.1). NCBI lineage: Eukaryota > Metazoa > Arthropoda > Insecta > Diptera > Tephritidae > Bactrocera > Bactrocera tryoni. The sequence continues at coordinate 19,335,813 of NW_024396366.1, read as the reverse complement.
GATTTGTGTACTGGAAATTGAACGAATCAAGCGGAATTTGAAATTGTGCTATATGGGTAGTAGCGGTGATTGTTATCCGATTTCGTCAATTTTCACAATGTGACATAAAAATGTCAAAAGAATGCCACATACTGAATCGGTTGGTTGGGTCCCAAGATATGGGATTTCACCAAAAAGTAGGCAGTGCCACGCCCAACGTCCAATTTTTACACTGTCTCCCATAAGGCTTTCTCATACCATATAAGTGGTAAAATCTAATGTCTCTGGCGCATTTAGTTATTGATTTACCGCCGATCCGTTATATGGAGAGTCATCCGATTTTTTCAATTTTCACACTGTCGGTAGAAGTTTTTATAAGATTTGTACCCACCAAATTTGGCTATTGTAGCTTAAGTGGCTTAGGAGATATGTAAATTAATCTTTTTAGGGGGCCACGCCCACTTTTTCAAAAAAATTTTGTCACATGTGCCCTTGCCACTGCGATCCTCTATACCAAATTACAGCTTTACATCATAATTTAGTGCTGAGTTATAGCACTTTATATGTTTTCGCTTAATGACGATTTGTGGGTGTGAGAGTGCTCCGATTACACTCATCTACGAAATCGAATTTTTTTTGCACAAAGGAACCTATACACCAAGTTTCATCGAGATATCTCAATTTTTACTTAAGTTACAGCTTGCACGGACGTACGGACAGGCATACAGTCAACCGGATTTCAACTTTTCTCGTCATCCTGATCATTTATATATGTATACGAGTATATAACTCTACATCTATCTCGGTTAGTTTTAGGTGATACAAACAAACGTTAGGCGAACAAAACTATAATAATCTGTAGCAACTGGTTGCAAGAGTATAAAAATGAGGCGAAAAGGTTAAACTTCATTGTTCGACGTAATCTTAAATAGATTGCAATCAAATTTTATATCATAAATTGTTTTAAAATCGTATTCAGATGAGAGTTATGTTGTATAAACTCTACCGAAGAGGCTAAATTTACCTTAATATTGGGTAGTATTTTCGTGTTTTGTCAAGAGATGTCGTTGCAATCGTATATCTCCAGCGCTACCAATCACATTGTGTCATACCAAATAATGTTGGAAAGGCGAGATTTTATGCTTCATTTAACCAAAAAAAATTAAATTCGGCGAAGTAGAAAAAAGTTCCGGCTGTTCAAAAATGAGTAAAAATAATGAAGAAATTCGCTATATTTTAAAATTTTTGTTTAAAAAAGTGAAGAATCCACGCAAGCCACTAATGAAATTTGTGAAGTTTACGGAGGCAACTCTGTATCAGTTCGTGTAGCATAACAATGCTTCACTCGCTTCCGTTCTAAAAAGCTCGAAATTTCGATTTACACTGATGGAAGTTTTACCCTGATGGAACAATGTTTCTAACCGACAAATAGCAAAAAGTGGTCGTCTAAAATGGTACATGTGTGCTTGTTAATTTATTAGAATAAATAAAAAAAAAAAATTGAAGTTTGATTAGAAATACGAAAAAACTTTTTCGACTACCCAATATATTAAGTTGCTACGGAAAACGTCTACTAGAGGACTGAAATTCGTATTGGCTATATGAGGATTAGATCAAGACCAATTTCATTTATATTGAGTGCCAAACAATAAATATAATTTAATAATTTATAAGAAAACTTCTCCATTTAATTTCATTGAAATATCAAAAATTTTGGCCAATCTAAACGGTTTGAAGTCAGGTGGAAAGTCAGAAATAATTACAGAGGTTGATAGGATTGCGTCGATTTTTGACATTGCTCAGGTGTACTTGAGAACTTATTTTCAATCAATTTTATAATAATATAAATATAAACATATATATAGAGTAAAGGCATCCGGTCGTTTCCAAATACTGAATACCAGTTATTTGGTTGCTAAGCCAAGTTTTCACCTGATTTTATGCATTTAAAGCACAAAGATACACTGCTATTGCATAATGCTTTTCTAAGCAATGCCAGATAGGTGAAAACGTACAAACATACATAATATTATATGCATTTGCATGGAATGGGGATAAAATAGTGTTTCTAAACCTACATTATATTCTGTGCTCTTGAAAACCACATTATAAAAGAATACATTTAATTAGAGAAATTAGAACTAAAGTTTTTGACAATTTGACAATTTTAAGACTCGAGATAACATACCTCGAAGGCACAATTGATGCATAATTTTATCCGAATATATATATGTATAACCGAAGCCAGAACTATCGTCCAATTTTGATAAAACCCTCCTGATTTTTAACAAAACTGACTTTAGGCCAAGATCCCGCCTCAGTCTGAGGAATACTCTAATTTGCTAATTTATGAGGTACTACTTAGGCTAATCTGAACGTATGACGTTTAAATGTGAGACAGTGTAGCGAATTAAAATTTAAAAATAATTCAAGCTTTTCGAAAGAAAGTTCTGCGCACAGTGGCGTACTTAGGGGGGGGGGGGGTCGGTGGATGGGTTTGGTTCGACAAAACGCTCTTCGCTGTTTTTTTAATATTCAGAAAAATACTTCAACAATTTTTTTTACAAAGTTTATTATAAAAGATAAAGGGTTGTACACTCACAATGTAATAATCTGAATAATAATGAAAAATAATAATTTTTACTCGAATACTCTTCAGTCTTCGAATTTGTCTCATATCTTTTTTAAAAATAGTGATAGAATTTAAAGATGCACTTTTCTAGCTCTGATCGATCTAAAATCACATATCATATCATTGTAATTTAAAGTTGAAGCAGCTTCACATTCTATTGAGAGAATCGCAAAATTGGACAGTCTACTCTGACTCATGGTCGATCTCAAGTAAGATTCGATCAATTTAAGTTTGCTAAAAGATCTTTCACAAGATGCAACTGATACAGGTATAGTGAGTAGTATTCTTAAAGCTGTCGCTAACGTCTTGTATACTTCCAGTCCCATTGAACAAATACATAATAAATAAAAAATGGGTTTTTTCTATGGCTTTTAATAAGATGTCTTGTAAATTTACTATCAATTTCCTCAAAAACCGTATTGTGAGAATTTTGGAACTTCAGAATTTGCGTGGCTTCTAGTTCCTAAATTTTATATACATACTTAATATCGAAGATATTTTGTAAAAATTCACTATTGTTCGAACAAACTCATGAAACTTGTAGGTAGGTAGATTAAGGGGACGGCAGAACAGCCTTGGCCCCGGGCGCCCGAAGTTGTAGCTACGCCACTGTCTGCGCACCATAGTGGGAGCTCCTTTCTATGTGAGAAACGACGCCCTCCACCGGGATCTAAAGTTGTTCATTGTAAAGCAAATAATCGAAGAATTTAGCAGACGTTACCTCTTCCGTTTGGAGCATTATGAAAATATAATTGCTAATTAAAAGCTGGGCAATATTTTACAACGTAGGGGATTGACAGGATACCGCACGCTAAGCCTAGCCTTTCGATTCAATTAATAATTACTCTTTTTTTTTATTTAATATTAATTAATTTTTTTATCTAATGTCTACTACTATATTTCATCCTCAATGTGTTTTCATGAAATTCAATTATTGTCTTTTATAAAAAAACAGGATGGAGAAATGTGTAGAACTTCACGCAAGTGAGGAAAGTTCTCTGACGCCATTCATTTGGGAGTGGCCAAAAACGATTCTTTTACATATAGCTCAAGCAGCTCACGACTTCCGGACTTTGACCAAGTATCCTCTGGGTAGCCTAAGAACATCCGTTTGAAGGCGAGCTAAAGAAAGATTACCAACTGCCTCGGATGAGAGACCTCCTTATGATGACGACCATGGAAATGAAATAAGGAACACGATTTGAGAGCCTGGAACGTCCGGTCCCTTAACTAAGAAGGTGCCGCTGCTCAGCTGGTTGATGTCCTCGAGAAAATAGAGGTTGACATCACCGCCGTTAAAGAAATGCGATGGACGGAACAAGGACTTAGGCGAGTAGGTCCTTGCGGCATTTACTACAGTGGCCATATAAAGGAGCGCAAGCTTGGTGTGGGATTCGTAGTGGGAGAGAGACTACGTCGACAAGTACTGTCATTCACCCCGGTGGATGAACGTCCAGTTTAATCCGCATCAAATCGAGGTTTTTCAATATATCGATGATTTGCGCCCTCGCCTCGACGGAAGAAAAGGACGATGTGACCACAAATGCCTTCTATAAGCGCTTGGAGCGCGCTTATGAGAGCTGCTCCCGCCACGGTGCTTGGCGACTTTAAAGCCAGAGTGGGCAAAGAAGGTATATGTGGCACTACGGTCCGTAAATTAAGCCTCCACGACGAAACATCCCCAAATGGATTGAGGCTGATCGACTTCGCCGGGGCCCGAAATATGGTTATCTGTGGTACTAGGTTCTAGCATTAGAAGATTCATCAAGAGACCTTCCTGTCTCCGGATCGAAAAACTACCAACCAGATCGATCATGTTGTGATAGATGGAAGACACGTCTCCAGTGTTTTAGATGTGCGTGCGCTCCGAGGTCCTAACATCGACTCGGACCACTATCTTGTTGCAGCTAAGATTCGCACTCGCCTCTGTGCAGCAAAAAACACACGCCAACAAACACAAGGAAGGTTCGACGTCGAGAAGCTGCAATCACAACAGACAGCCGAACGATTTTCTACTCGGCTTGCACTCCTGCTCTCTGAGAGCACTAGTCAACAACTCGATATAAGGGAACTGTGGGACGGCATTTCAAGCTCCTTACGTACAGCTGCAACCGAAACCTTTGGTTTTCGGAAAGTGCGAAAGGACAGCTGGTACGACGAGGAGTGCCGTGTTGCAGCGAAGAGAAACCAGGCTGCCTACCTCGCAACGTTACGATCGACCACAACACGTGCGGGATGGGATAGATACCGAGAGTTGCAGAAGGAAGCGAGACGCATTTGTGGACAGAAAAAGAAAGAGGCCGAAATGCGTGAGTACGATGAGCTTGATAAAAATGCGGCGGCTAACAGAAGGTTTCAAGACCGGAGCATACTCTTGTAGAACCCCCAAAGGTGATCTAGTCACCGATGCCCAGAGCATACTTAAATTATGGAGGGAACACTTCTCCAGCCTGCCGAATGGCAGTGAACGCACAACGCCAGGAGAAAGCGAACCCGATTTCCCAATCGATGACGATGGAGCAGACGTTCCATTGCCCTACCATGAAGAAGTTCGAATAGATATAACCCACCTGAAGAACAACAAAGCGGCGGGGCCGATGGATTACCGGCCGCGCTATTTAAACACGGCGGCGAAGAACTGATAAGGAGCATGCATCAGCTTATTTGTAAAATATGGTCGGACGAAAGCATGCCCCATGATTGGAATTTAAGGGTGCTCTGCCCAATCCATAAAAAAGGAGACCCCACAATCTGCGCCAACTACCTTGGGATAAGCCTCCTCAGCATCGCATATAAGGTTCTATCGAGCGTATTGTGTGAAAGATTAAAGCCCACCGTAAACAAACTGATTGAACCTTATCAGTGTGGCTTTTCTTCTTCTTCTTAATTGGCGTAGACACCGCTTACGCGATTATAGCCGAGTTAATAGCTAGTCGTTTCTCCTTTTCGCTACGTGGCGCCAATTGGATATTCCAAGCGAAGTCAGGTCCTTCTCCACTTGGTCCTTCCAACGGAGTGGAGGTCTTCCTCTTCCTCTGCTTCTCCCGGCGGGTACTGCGTCGAATACTTTCAGAGCTGGAATGTTTTCGTCCATTCGGACGAAATTCGCTGAACTATGTCAATGTCGTCGTATATCTCGTACAGGTCATCGTTCCATCGAATGAGATATTCGCCGTGGCCAATGCGCAAAGGACCATAAATCTTTCGCAGATGTTTGATGACAGGAGATATCTCGTCTTGCCCTCGTTCACTGCCAAACCCATTTTCTGTACTTTCTTGTCCAGCCTGGAGAAAGCAGAACTAACGGTGGTGTTAAGACCGATGATATCAATATCATCGGCATACGCCAGCAGCTCTACACTCTTATAGAAGGTGATACCTTCTCTATTTAGTTCTGCAGCTCGAACTATTTTCTCTAGAAGCAGGTTGAAGAAGTCGCACGATAGGGAGTCGCCCTGTCTGAAACCTCGTTTGGTATCGAACGGCTCGGAGAAGTCCTTCCCGATACTGACTCAGCTTTTGGTGTTACTCATCGTCAGTTTACACAGCCGTATTAGTTTTGCGGGGATACCAAATTCAGACATCGCGGCATAAAGTCAGCTACTTTTCGTGCTGTCGAAAGCAGCTATGAAATCGACGAAGAGGTGGTGTGTGTCGATTCTTCTTTCACGGGTCTTTTCCAAGATTTGGCGCATGGTGAATATCTGGTCGGTTGTTGATTTTCCAGGTCTGAAGCCACACTGATAAGGTCCAATCAGTTTGTTGACGGTGGGCTTTAATCTTTCACACAATGCACTGGATAGAACCTTATTTGCGATGTTGAGGAGGCTAATCCCAAGGTAGTTGGCGCAGATTAAATTCCAATCGTTGGGCATGCTTTCGTCCGACCATATTTTACAAAGGAGCTGATGCATGCTCTTTATCAGTTCTTCTCCGCCGTGTTTGAATAGCTCGGCCGGCAATCCGTCGGCCCCTGCCGCTTTGTTGTTCTTCAGGCGGGCAATTGCTATTCAAACTTCTTCATGGTCGGGCAATGGAACGTCTGCTCCATCGTCATTGATTGGGGAAATGGGTTCTCCTTCTCCTTATGTTGTGCGTTCACTGCCATTCAGCAGGCTGGAGAAGTGTTTCCTCCATAATTTAAGTATGCTCTGGGCATCGGTCACTAGATCACCTTTGGGGGTTCTACAGGAGTATGCTCCGGTCTTGAAACCTTCTGTAAGCCGCCGCATTTTTTCTTCGGCCAGCTTATCAAGCTCTTCGTACTCACGCATTTCAGCCTCTTTCTTTTTCTGTTTACAAATGCGTCTCGCTTCCCTCTTCAACTCTCGGTGTCTATACCATCCCGCACGTGTTGTGGCATTTTATATTTTCCAAAAACCAATGGTTTCGATTGCAGCTGTACGTAGGCAGCTTGAAATGCCGTCTCACAGTTTACTTAAGCCGAGTTATAGACGAGTACTCTCAGAGTGCAGAAGTGCAATTCGAGTAGAAAATCGTTCGGCTATCTGTTGTGATTGCAGCTTCTCGACGTCGAACCTTCCTTGTTTTTTTGGCGTGCGTTTTTTGCTGCACAGAGGCGGGTGCGAATCTTGGCTGCAACAATATAGTGGAGTCGGAGCGCACGCACATCTAAAACAATGGAGACGTGTCTTCACAACATGATCGATCTGGTTGGTAGTTTTTCGATCCGGAGACAGCCAGGTAGCTTGATGAATCTTTTTATGCTGGAATTTACTACTACAGATATCCATATTTTCGGCCCCGGCGAAGTCAATCAGCCTCAATCCATTTGGGGAAGTTTCGTCGTGGAGGCTGGGTTTGTCCGACCGTAGTGCCAAAGATACCTTCTTTGCCCACCTTGGCGTTAAAGTCGCCAAGCACGATTTTGACATCGTGGCGGGAGCAGCTCTCATAAGCGCGCTCCAGGCGCTCATAGAAGGCATCTTTGGTCACCTCGTCCTTCTCTTCCGTCGGGGCGTGGGCGCAAATCAGCGATATGTTGAAAAACCTCGCTTTGATGCGGATTATGGCTAGACGTTCATTCACCGGAGAGAATTATAGTACTCGGCGACGGAGTCTCTCTCCCACCGGGAATCCAACACCAAACTTACGCTCCTTTATATGGCCACTGTAGTAAACCTCACAAGGACCTACGCGTCTCTGTCCTTGTCCCGTCCATCGCATTTCTTGGACGGCGGTGATGTCAGCCTTTATTTTCGCGAGGACATCAATCAGCTGGGCAGCGGCACCTTCCCAGTTAAGAGTCCGGACATTCCAGGTGCATGCCCTCAAATCATAGTCCTTATTTCGTTTGCCATGGTCGTCATCAAAAGGGGGGCCTCTCATCCGAGGCTTGTTGCTTCCTTTCATTGGGGGTGTTTTTTTACGTGGCGGGTCCCAAACCCAGCGCACAACCCTATGTAGGGGATGTTTCGCCTTCTCACAATAGCTTGCTTCGAACAGATGTTCTTAGGCTACCCAGAGGATATTTGTTCAAAGACCGGAAGTAGTGAGCTGCTTGAGCCATGTGAAAAAGAATCGTTTCTGGCCACTCCCAAGTGAATGTCGATCAGAGAACTTTCCTCACTTGCGTGAACTTCTACACATGACTCCATCCTCCAGTGTGGCTTCAGACCTGGAAAATCAACAACCGACCAGATATTCACCATGCGCCAAATCTTGGAAAAGACCCGTGAAAGAAGAATCGACACACACCACCTCTTCGTCGATTTCAAAGCTGCTTTCGACAGCACGAAAAGTAGCTGACTTTATGCCGCGATGTCTGAATTTGGTATCCCCGCAAAACTAATACGGCTGTGTAAACTGACGTTGAGCAACACCAAAAGCTCTGTCAGAATCGGGAAGGACCTCTCCGAGCCGTTCGATACCAAACGAGGTTTCAGACAAGGCGACTCCCTATCGTGCGACTTCTTCAACCTGCTTCTAGAGAAAATAGTTCGAGCTGCAGAACTAAATAGAAAAGGTATCATCTTCTATAAGAGTGTAGAGCTGCTGGCGTATGCCGATGATATTGATATCATCGGTCTTAACACCACCGCCGTTAGTTCTGCTTTCTCCAGGCTGGACAAGAAAGTACAGAAAATGGGTTTGGCAGTGAACGAGGGTAAGACGAGATATCTCCTGTCATCAAACAAACACTAGTCGCTTTCGCGACTTGGCTTTCATGTCACTGTTGACAGTCATAACTTTGAAGTTGTAGATAATTTCGTCTATTTAGGAACCAGTGTTAACACCACCAACAATGTCAACCTCCCAACATGTGCTACTTCGGATTGAGTAGGCAATTGAAAAGTAAAGTCCTCTCTCGACGAACAAAAGCCAAACTCTATAAGTCGCTCATAATTCCCGTCCTGCTATTTGGTGCAGAGGCTTGGACGATGACAGCAACCGATGAATCCACGTTACGAGTTTTTGAGAAAAAGGTTCTGCGAAAGATTTATGATCCTTTTCGCATTGGCCACGGCAAATATCGCATTCGATGGAACGATGAGCTGTACGAGATATATGACGACATTGACATACTTCAGCGAATTAAAAGACGGCGGCTACGCTGGCCAGGTCATGTTGTCCGAATGGACGAAAACACTCCAGCTCTGAAAGTATTCGACGCTGTACCCCCCGGGAGAAGCAGAGGAAGAGGAAGACCTCCACTCCGTTGGAAGGACCAAGTGGAGAAGAACCTGACTTCGCTTGGAATATCCAATTGTCGCCACGTAGCGAAGAGAAGAAACGACTGACGCGCTGTTGTTAACTCGGCTATAATCGCGTAAGCGGTGTCTACGCCAATTAAGAAGAAGAAGAAGCCGGGGCTGGCTACTAGTTCTTAATACATTCAAATTAACAAACAAAACAAAAGTTTTACTCGTACACACACCATATGTTAAACTGTGAGGACAAGCATAAACATGTTAAGATGTATCGGGATCTATATGTAACAATTTGTAGCTATTAACATGAAAAGAAATAAAAATTATGATTCATTTGATTTGTCTTTGCAAAATGTTTAAGTCGTGATAACCCGGAAAATATGCCACAAAAAAAGAAAATACTTTCTATTAAAAAAATGGAAATTTTAAATGTCTTGGAGAAAGAAAATTTATCTGTTCGTGCACTCGGAAAAAGGTTAGTGCTTTATAATAGTACAATTTTTTTTACTTTTATTTGTTTGCATTTAAAGATTCGATATTGGAAAATCCCAGGTTGCCACTATTGTGAAAAAAGGGAGACATTAAAAGTGGATGAGTGGTGATACCATAAATAAAAGGTAACACTTCTTAAATATTGATGGTTCAAAAAATAGGCAGTTTGTGTTTTGAGTAGTTTGTCAAAGCCAGAAATCAAAATATACCAGTGTCGGGCCCTATTATAAAGGAAAAACCAAAACAAATTGTGGGTCAATTAGAAGTTAAAACTTTTTCGGCATCAAATGGATGGTTGGAAACATGGCGGACACGACATAATGTGACTTTCAAATGCATATGTGGAGAATCTGCTGAGGTTAATCCGGAGGATGTACATCAATTTAAACAAAAGCTACCAGGCTTATTATTGGGCTACAGACCCGATGATATATTTAACGCAGATGAAACTGGACTTTTTCCGGGCTCTGCCAAATAAGACTCTTGCCTTGAAGAACGAAAAATGCGTTAGCGGTAAGTTATCGAAGGAAAGATTGTGTGCGAATATGGCTGGAAATAAAGAAAAACCGTTAGTGATCGGAAAAACAGCATGCCCACGCGCATTTAAAAAATGTGATATAAAACATCTGCCAGTTGAATGGAAGTCAAATCCCAAAGCTTGGATGTCTCGTGAAATTATGTTTGAGTGGCTACTAACGTTTGATAAAAAAATGGGCTCTCAGATGAGAAAAGTTTTACTATTTTTGGACAATGCCACAACTCACCCTCGAGATATTATACTTAATAACATAAAGTTGATCCTTTTACCTGCTAATACAACATCCATTTGCCAGCCCCTCGATAAGGGAATTATACAGAATTTCAAATTCCACTACAGATGCAATATTATCAAACATATTTTAACAAGAATAGATGAAATTTCAATGAACAAACTTTCAAAAACATTTGACATTTTGAAAGCTATTTATTTTATGAAGACTGCATGGGACAACGTAACGATGGAAACAATTAAAAACTGTTTTTCAAAAGCTGGTTTCCAAACAAGTTTGAACGAAATTTCTGACTTCGATGCAGAGGACGATATTCTCATATCGACGTTATCGGCTTTGATAAAGCTTTTAAATGAAAATGGGCAAGGGCAGCATTCCGATGACTTTTTGTTAATCGACGAAATTATTACTACAGAAGATGATAATATTGACATTGTTATTGACGAAACGGTTACTGACAAATTAAATCATACACTGAAGCACTAAAACAACTTCGTCGCATTAAAAAATTCGTGACGACGTTACTGGATTTCGATACGCCAAAAATTTGGAAAGTCATCTTGAAAACTGTTTTATAAAACAGAAACAAGGAAAGTTGCGACAAACTACGGTAAAGGAATTTTTAAAAGTCCAAACATAAATAAATATGTTCAATATATTATAACTATGAAACATCTCGCAATAAAAATGAAATATATAAATAAAATTACCAAGGAATGTAATTTATTTAAAAAGTAGTGTGTGTATATATTTTTATTCGCCCACTCCTATGAGGACCCCCCCGCTAGGTTGGTTCGAGCTGATGTAGCGCATGTTTTGAGCTCTTGAAAATTTTATTTTATCACATTGTGAAATGCCGTCGGGTAGGTAGCTGATGTAGCGCAAAGATCCTTTTGTTTACAAATGTATTTCTGGGAAAAATAAGAATTCATATTTTTGGACTACTATATAATTATTATGGCATAAATTTTATATACCAATTAAAATAATAAATTTAAAATGGGCAATGATATTTTGATATTTGCTAGTATAAGTTTATTAAATTTAAGATTTCGCTTATTCCCTACCCAATTTGCAAAATTTTTCTGAGATATGTTGCCTCTTCGAAATTTTCATAGAAATGGAAACTGCGCTGTCAAACTGCTGAAGTGACAGCTTATTGCTTTCAATATATGGCATACTAATTAGTATTCCATATATTGCTTTCCATAAGCAATATGGACTCTCTACAGGCAATAGGCACGGCAATACAGTTACTATGACATAAATTTTATCCTGTCGAGATACCGAGAAGCTTACCCCTGTGTATACAAACACACCCATTATAAAAGAAAACCAACAAATTTTATTCAAGTATTTATTTGCAAAACTTTCCAGCAATACCCCTTCTGTTTATTCCAACAGTAAGCGGGATTGCATAAAATACCCTACAAGAACGATGATAATCATATGATCAATCATATGACAATCACTAAATCTAAAATAATCTGAACAACATATAGCTACACTGCTCACTCCAACGGTGTTTGGAATAAAGATTTGTGTCATTAATGATATAAATCTCTGTCATGAATGCCTGTTATGCTTGATGTCAACATCATGCATGTGTGTCTATCACATATGATGTAAAAATCACGCAGTTGTGACAATCATATGTGATGTAAAATTCAGGCATGTGTGACTATCACATACATATGATGTAAATATCATGCACTTGTGACAGTCATATATGATGTAAGCACATGTAAAAATTATGCATTTATTAATTTATTGTATTTTATTTTATTTAGAAAAAATTTAATTCATTTTAATTCATATAATATTCATTAATTCATGTTATAAAAAAATTGTACAAAAAGTAAAAACAAATTAATATAAAACTAAAGCTTCATTTTTTGGTTTTAATTTGTTTAGTTTTTAAATTTAATTATTGTTTCCTTTTTTTTTTAAATAACTACTACGCTGCTTTAACCTGTGATGGCTGAGCAATATTGACCGCTTTATATTTTGCTCGAAACTACTACACCCTTGTTGTTGAAACACATCTAAATTAAAAGAAAAATATATATTAGTAAACATTTTAAGTAAACATTAAGTTGCAATTATGTATATGTACGTACCAACCAGCGCCAACTTGCATAGGGATTTCTTGCTCCACCTGCCATCCCAATTATAACCTTCCAAGAGCTCATCTGAGAAAACCTTAGGTATTACGTCAGCCACATTATCACTGGCGCCTTTAAGCTTGTGGAGGGATGTAGTCTTAAAAGAAGTAAAAGTATTGCAACTAGTAGTAAACTTATTATATTTTATTTTTTAGGTTCAGTGGAGGATCCACGGGGGGAAAATTAGGGAAATTGAGGTTAGGTTTGTTTATTCAACAATAGTAGTAGCCAATTTCGCATATAGAATCCGTGTTTTAACTTGTCCTCGTCTTCGGAACCCGGTGATATCCCGACGATAACAGCTGGTCCGGAAACGCCTGGAAATCAGGCACGGAAATTTTCCCGGCTCTGTCGGGAAATGCTCCCGATTTTTATTCACATTTTGTAGAAAAAAAATATTCGGCCGGGTTCGAAACCTAGGCTGCGCAAGTGACCTGCCAGCTTAACCACTGCGCCACGGGCAACTTTGAAATGTAGATCTCAAATATGATAGACCTTCGCTAAGCTGTTAAACCGGTTTGACAGCTTAACATGATGAAGGCACTGGCAATTCGGGCAGCGAAACACCGTCTTCGTCTAAAAACTCCGACATTGCGAAAGTTTCTACCATTGCTGTAAACATTTCCAATGATGTTGGTAATTTCGTGGGACAAAAAATTGACGATCATGTGAAACAAATTTTGCTTGAAAATCCTTGGACTCCTCCAAAAAATTATACTTTCCCATTTTCGTCGAGAGTTGTTTCTGGAAAAGAAATAAAACACTACGTCTCTTCCGAACACTTGGATTCTCATGCAGAGCAGCTCGTACTATCTGACGTGTGGAAAGGGCTATTCTGCAAATATTGTCCATGGTTTACGCCTTGAAATCAAGGAGGTTATCGGGGAAATACTCCGCTTGGGGTACTTGTCACGCAGCCGTTGACTGATTTCAAAAATTTGGTTGGGATCAAGAGTGTGTTAGACATTCATTCTCAAAATATGTACCATAAGAATGCAATGGCAACGGGGAAGGACTTCGTGAGAGACTATCACAATCCACAACGAAGCGTCCGTAATCTTCTCGACGAAAAACATCTTTCGCAAACGCAAGAGAACAGAAAACGACTCATCCCCAATGTGAAAACGGTAATTTTTTGTGGAAAGCAGAACATCCCACTTCGTTGGCATAGAGATGACGCAGATATTCGAAAAAATAAAACGCCCGTGCAAAACGAAGGGAATTTCAGGGCTTTGCTGAGATTCGGAATCGATTCAGGTGACACAACTCTGGAGCATTACCTTGGGAGCACATCTTCAAGAGCGACCTATATCAGTAAAACGATTCAGAATTAACTAATTGAATGCTGCAGGGCAGAGATACTGGACAAAATTTTGCAACGAGTGGCTCGTGCTGAGTTTTACACGATTGTTTTCGATGAATCTCCAGATCTGTCGGGAAAAGCTCAGTTAATACTTTCATCCTGCCAATTATTACGTAGAAGTAGGATTTCCGTAAAAATATAATAATTGATGCCTATTGTCTGAACTAACGGATAGTGGTTGTTCCCAAGAAAATAAACAGAAATTTACAGAAGAATAATGTTTTTCGTTACAGATTAACGTTGTACTCAGATATGTTGATTTTTCTTCTGGCGAAGCATGCATACGAGAAGACTTTGTATCTTTTTTGGACGCATTCGGTCAACTTTCGAAGAATACTCTCGCGGAGGGCACAGAATCAGAAGAAAGCGAGGATGAAAATGGATTAATGGCTTACAGGACTGGTGGAAAAAATGCACCGAACCGATGAAAAATTGTCTCTAAGTGGATCTGCCATCGGGGGGATTGTTCTTGGAGACATGAAGAAAATGAATCTCCGAATGGAGAAATGCGCTTCGATAGGGACTGATGGATGTGCAGTCATTCTGTCAGATATCGGAGCAGTCAACGAAATTCGAAAAGAAGCAAAAAATGCTGTCATGACTCCGTGTTTCTCGCACAAACTCAACAACAGTATTTCACAGTCAGTGAAAGTACGATTAATTGAAAACGTTGCCAGTGTCAGTTAGCAAAGATACTTGGTGAAAAAATTGTTCAGTTGCGTGAAACAAGATGGGTAGAGAGTCACGATGCTGTCCTTCAATTTGTTACGAAGTTACCGTTGATCATCGAAGCTTTGTCAAAAATCAGTGAGTGGAAGAACATTGAAACAGCAGGCAAAGCAACAATTCTCGTATCGGCTTTGTGCAAGTTCGAATTTATCGTCGGGCTCTTCTGTCTCAGCGACATTCTACCGCTCATCCATTCGCTCAGCGTATTTCTTCAAAAGGAAGCAATTGATTTGGCGAAGGCATCAAAAATGACTGGGACGTTGCTTGCCACGTTGGAAAAAAAGAGGGAAATAGTTGATGAAACATTCCGATTGATTTATTAAGAAGCCAAGAAAATGGCGGAAAAACTCGATGTTGACGAAGCGAAACCGAGAACATGTAGTCGACAAACGAAACGCAAAAATTACGACGTGAAAACTTGGGAAGATTACTACACGGTCTCTGTCCACATACCTCTGCTACATATCATCAAAGAAGATTTGGAAGCTCATTTTTCACAAGAATGGTTACCAATTGAGTGTGTTGCTCCCAGAAAAAGCAAGTCTTTTAAAAGAAAACGAAATCGATGATATAATCGGATGCTTGATAGAAAGATTTGGGAATCTTCTGGATGATGAAAAAAGCGTACAAAAATTGAAATTCAAAGGTGAATTAAGCTTCTGGCAATGTCACTGGCAGCAGCAACAAAAAATTGAAGGCCGCAAAATTCCAACTTCTGCACTGGAAACATTAAGAAAATGTGATGTCGACATATTCCCAACAATCCACACCTATCTTCGAGTATTCTGTGCACTTCCTGTAACAACCGCGAGCTCTGAACGTTCTTTCTCTTATCTTCGCCGCATCAAAACATGGCTTAGGACGACCATGCTTCAAGAAAGACTAGTTGGATTAGCGTTGCTTCATACGCATCATGACATCGAAATCACCGCCGAAGAAGTCATCGAAAGATTCGCAGAACTTGGCAGTCATCGTTTTGCGTTATAAAACACGCAATGTAAAAGGATTTTTCTGTTTGAATTTTTAATAAAATGAGCCACTATGTAATGCAATCATATGGTTCACTTTTCGATTATAACCACTTTTTGTACCTAAAAATTTGAATTGATAATTTTTGTTTCATAATTTGTAACCCAAAATCGAAGGACAAATTCATGTCCTGTGTTAAAAAGATGGTGTAAAAGTGGTATTTTCCTTTTAACTTACCACCTTCATTTTGCGTCTCGAATATGTAACTCATTTGTATATATAATAATTAAATTATTATTATATTATATTTACTGTATTCACAGTTTATGGGAAATTTCATGTGGCAACTTTGCCCGATATTTGACATTTAAACTGTGAGCGCACAAAGTTAGTTTTATAGCAAATTAATTTTTAAGGCACTCAGCTACAAATGTATACTGGACATAACCGCTAATGATTCTAGTATGTACTTATTACATAAAATTACCTACCGAAGTTATTTTTTACAATTTTGTTAAAGGCAGTGACGAAGAGGATGACGATATCCTAATAAATTTTGCCATTGATGCAGCGCTTATTATAGCTAATCGGAGAAGTACCCATTTGGGTATACCAAAATCTTCGCAATGGGTCAATAATGTTCTTCCCAGATTTGATAGTTGCCGCATGCGACAAATGTTGCGCATAGAAGTCTTTGAGTTCAACTATATATTATCCTTAATCAAGCAGGACCCTGTTTTCCAAAACAAAAATTGTGTTCCACAATTACCAATACATCTTCAACTAAAGATAACACTTTTCCGTCTGGGATCAAGTGGAGAGAGTGCCTCTATTAGAAAGATTGCAACATTGTTCGGAATAGGCGATGGCGGAACAGTTACCAAAGTGACAGAGCGGGTTATCACCGCATTGATTAATTTAAAATCTACATTTTTATGTTGGCCATCTATAGAAGAAAGACGAAAGATTGTCACAAAAACAATGGAAGAGCTTCCAGGATGTATTGGCTATGTTGACGGTACTGAAATCAGATTAGCAGAGGCTCCTTCAAAAGATCACGAACTATACTTCTCTCGCAAAAAACAGTATGCCATAAAAATGCAAGTAGTATGTGACTATTCACTAAGAATTAGACAAGCGACAATAGGATACCGAAGAAGCGTGCATGATGCTAAAATTTTTGCCGAATCTGCAATAGGTGAAAACCCACAAAATTATTTTTCTCATCGGGAATGGATTGCTGGCGATTCGGCATATCCGCTGAGCCAACATCTTATTACACCTTTTCGACAAAACAGTACTGAGCAGTCAAAAGAAATGAGAGATAAATTCAATCAATATTTCTCTAAATATAGAGTACGTATAGAAAATTGTTTTGGGAAATTAAAAGAAAAATTTTGCAGTTTAAAAGAACTACGGTTCCGATTAACGAACGAAACTAATTATAAAAATTGTTGTAGATGGATTTTGGCATGTTGTATCCTTCACAACATGTTGCTACAATTTAACTTAAACGAAAATTCTAGTTTAGAAAGTCAAGAAGAAACAGACTTCCCACAAGAAATTTATGAGCACGACGACCTAAGAAGAGCTCTATCACATTTTGTAAACAATAAAGATATAATTATTTAATTTTATGTAGTATATATGTATAGTTTTATTTTTTAATTTTTAATTCTTCCATTGCTATTCGTTCCTTCATTTCAAGCTCTCTTAAAGCCAATTTTTCCTTCATTTCAATTCCTAGTATTCTTATTCTCTCTTCTGAATTGCATTTTTCTTTTTCAAATAAAAACTTTTGCTATTGTAAATCAAATTCTTTTTCTTTTAAAGATAGCTCCCTATCTTTAATTTTTAATTCCATCTCCAATTTTTGTTGCTTCACCTTAATTAAACCTGTGTGCATAGTAAGCACATCGACAACACCTGTCCGCGAATAAATACCTTTCCGATTTATTGTGTTGCATGTAGATTCTGGACCGACTTCTTGAAAAATATCTTCAGTTGTGGTAGCTACATTTGCACTGCTTCCGGCGTCGACATCGTCTGTGGTGGACGCCGAGTTGTTTTCTAAGGCTTCTGTGTCCAAAACAAGGGCATTGGATTGACACTCTTTATAGCCAAATATATCTTCCAAATCGTAGAAAAAAGGACAAGTTCTCAAAATTATACCTAGAAATATAATTTATTATAATTTTATACCAAACAATTTATTTTCAAATTACTTTCAGTTGATTCGCCGTCTTGCATGGCACCTGCTCCGGTCGAATTCTGTCAAGCTCGTGCCTTTGTATAGCATTGGCGCAAGTGCCTTGCCTTTAGCCTCACTAAAGACCAATCCAACCGCAGATTTTGTGTTTCTGAAAATTTTTTGTAATACACCTGTGCTGTCCGTTTTTCAATCGGACGGTTGTCTCGCATGTAGGTAATTAATTTTTGTTGCTCCTCATTGCTCCATTTCCTGTACGGTGCATTGCGTACACGTTTTGGTTTGGTCTAAAACATAAATTTGGCATTATTTTATTTACATTTACACTTTTATTACATATTTTAATTTTACTTACAATTTTGCTTCCATCAGATTCCATTTTCAAATGTAAATAAAGTCAGCTGATAAGAGATGCCAGTTTACCACAATTAATAAACAAGCTCAACACAGTGGGAATAGTGGTGAAATTGTTTTTCACGTAAAACAAAAACAAAATAGATACCACGTTGGTAAATATGGGAATATTGCCACCTGGGAAATTTAACATGCTAGATAACATTTAACTGTGAACAGCATAATTATATTAGGTTAACATCATAAAAATATACTTCTTCTTCTTAATTGGCGTAGAAACCGCTTAAGCGATTATAGCCGAGTTAACAACAGCGCGCCAGTCGTTTCTTCTTTTCGCTACGTGGCGCCAATTGGATATTCCAAGCGAAGCCAGGTCCTTCTCCACTTGGTCCTTCCAACGGAGTGGAGGTCTTCCTCTTCCTCTGCTTCCCCGGCGGGTACCGTCGAATATTTTCAGAGCTGGAGTGTTTTCGTCCATCCGGACAACATGACCTAGCCAGCGTAGCCGCTGTCTTTTAATTCGCTGAACTATGTCGATGTCGTCGTATATCTCGTACAGCTCATCGTTCCATCGAATGCGGTATTCGCCGTGGCTAATGCGCAAAGGACCATAAATCTTTCGCAGAACTTTTCTCTCGAAAACTCGCAATGTCGACTCATCCGTTGTTGACATCGTCCAAGACTCTGCACCATACAGCAGGACGGGAATTATGAGTGACTTATAGAGTTTGGTTTTGTTTGTCGAGAGAGGACTTTGCTTCTCAATTGCCTACTCAGTCCGAAGTAGCACCTGTTGGCAAGAGTTATCCTGCGTTGGATTTCTAGGCTGACATTGTTGGTGGTGTTTACGCTGGTTCCAAGATAGACGAAATTATCTACGACTTCAAAGTTATGACTGTCAACAGTGACGTGAGAGCCAAGTCGCGAAAGCGACTAGTGTTTGTTTGATGACAGGAGATATTTCGTCTTGCCCTCGATCACTGCCAGACCCATTTTCTGTGCTTCCTTGTCCAGCCTGGAGAAAGCAGAACTAACGGCGCGGGTGTTGAGGCCGATGATATCAATATCATCGGCATACGCCAACAGCTGTACACTCTTATAGAAGATGGTATCTTCTCTATTTAGTTCTGCGGCTCGAACTATTTTCTCCAAAAGCAGGTTAAAAAAGTCGCACGATAGGGAATCGCCTTGTCTGAAACCTCGTTTGGTATCGAACGGCTCGGAGAGGTCCTTCCCGATCCTGACGGAGCTTTTGGTGTTACTCAACGTCAGTTTACACAGCCGTATTAGTTTTGCGGGGATACCAAATTCAGACATCGCGCGCTGTACAAGCAGCTCCCTTTCGGGTGCCGTCGAAAGCAGCTTCTGAAATCGACGAAGAGGTGGTGTGTGCTCGATTCTCCTTTCATGGCTCCTTTTTCCGCAAGATTTGGCGCATGATGAATATCTGGTCGGTTGTTGATTTGCCAGGTCTAAAGCCACACTGATAAGGTCCAATCAGTTTGTTGACGGTGGGCTTTAATCTTTCACACAATACACGCTCGATAGAACCTTATATGCGATGTGTGAGGAGGCTAATCCCACGGTAGTTGGCGGGTGATTGTGGGTCTCCTTTTTTATGGATTGGGCATAGCACAATTAGAATTCCAATCGTTGGGCATGCTTTCGTCCGACCATATTTTACAAAGAAGCCTGATGCATGCTCTCCCTATTAGTTCTTCGCCGCCATGTTTGAATAGCTCGGCCGGTAGTCCGTCGGCCCCCGCCGCTTTGTTGTTCTTGAGGCGGGCAATTGCTATTCGAACTTCTTCATGGTCGGGTAATGGAACGTCTGCTCCTTTGTCATCGATTGGGGAATCGGGTTCTCCTTCTCCTGGTGTTGTGTGTTCACTGCCATTCAGCAGGCTGGAGAAGTGTTCCCTCCATAATTTAAGTATGATCTGGGCATCAGTGAATAGATCACCTTTGGGGGTTCTACAGGAATACGCTCCGGTCTTGAAACCTTCTGTAAGCCGCCGCATTTTTTCGTAGAATTTTCGAGCATTACCCCTGTCGGCCAGCTTATCAAGCTCTTCGTACTCACGCATTTCAGCCTCTTTCTTCTTTTGTCTACAAATGCGTCTCGCTTCCCTCTTCAACTCTCGGTATCTATCCCATCCCGCACGTGTAGTGGTCGATCGTAACGTTGCGAGGTAGGCAGCCTGTTTTCTCTCCGCTGCGACACGGCACTCCTCGTCGTACCAGCTGTTCTTTTGCACTTTCCGAACACCAATGGTTTCGGTTGCAGCTGTACGTAAGGAGTTTGAAATTCCGTCCCACAGTTATCTTATACCGAGTTGGTTGACGAGTGCTCTCCTAGAGAGTGCAGCAGTGCAAGCCGAGTAGTGAAAATCGTTCGGCTGTCTGTTGTGATTGCAAGCTTCTCGACGTCGAACCTTCCTTGTGTTTGGTGGCGCGCGTTTTTTGCTGCACAGGAGGCGGGTGCAATCTAAGCAATGCAACAAGATAGTGGTCCGAGTCGATGTTAGGACCTCGGAGCGCTTACGCACATCTAAAACACTGGAGACGTGTCTTCCATCTATCACAACATGATCGATCTGGTTGGTAGTTTTTCGATCCGGATTAAAATGTCGTTCAACATATTACATTTGGAGTTTGTTGCTTAACATATGAACAATACTGTATATTTTTTATGATGCTTTATATTTGTTATTATGTTTTTTATTATATTGCATTTATAAACAAGTTTTGGTTATATTAGTAAAACCAAAATTGTATATTAAATTTAAAAGTTGTGGAATTGAAAGTGGAATGTGCAAATCAGTGGTTAATGGGAAAATGTGTTAAAAAAATGGTGTAAAATTGGTATTAGCAAATATTTCTCTTCGATAGGAATACAAAAGTATTTGAAATCAATGTCTTCGATAGGAACTGTTACCACTTCTTCATCTAACTCATTTGCGACTACAATCCCAAGGCCACTTGACGATTCTACAGGTTCATTAAAGTAGTTTTCAGTCTTTCTGAAAACTTTGCAGACAATTTCATAAGACTGTTGAGACTTTATGACATTAAATACCTTCATTGGTCCTGTCAACCCACTAAAACAAAAACTATCTTTCTGCTTGTTGGAATTTAAATCAAATGATGCAAATTTTGGCACATCCTCTGAATTTGATTCAATACCCTGTTTTTCATCAAGTCTAAGATATATTTGCTGTAGAATTTAATTGGGTTTATTTACAATTTTTTTTATATTCTGTATATAGTTTTCGAAACGATACGCTGAATAAGAATCTAATGGTCCAAACTGTTTTACGCAATCTGCCAAGTGAAGTAGTCCATGAATATTAAAGCTAACCAATTCATCACCATATAAAATTCCAAAAATATTGACGAAATCTGTTAGCATTTGTTGGGCAATATCGGCTTCAATTCGGTGCCATTTTTCATTTGACAAAAGTCTAATACTACTATGTAGCAGCAGGAAGTGATAGTATTGATCGGTACTGATACAATCTTTAAGAACGAATATACCAGAATAAAGCAAAAACTGCCTAAACTCTGTCGATTTCCAACTATGAATCTCATCTAAACTTCTAGATATGCGGCCAAACTCTGATGGGATAAATTTAGAGACATAGTCAAGCTTTTCGTTAATAATAGTATGATTGGCCTTTTTTGTTGCAAGTTTAAGTAATTTCTTTGTTACTCCTAAGTCGACTAAGTGCATACTATCAAGGGGAAACTGAGAAACCATCCCAAAATCTGATTCTTCCAAAATGCTCTTTTTGAATTTGAAATCTTCCAAATGATGCGCAGGATTTGAACGTAACATAAACGTTGTATCCGATCTTAAGGAACCGACGTTTTTTTGGAAACTTATTCTATTTTTTTGGTAAGTACCTTCCTGGCAGCATTTTGGACAACCATTTTTCCCGTTGTGTGATATAACACCTGTTACAAAAGCCCTCGCTGGGGAGTCACAAACAAAAGGACGAGTGTTAAATTTTAAAACGTTTGGCTTAAATCCAACTTTAATGCCGGTTGCCCTTAGCAACACGACCTCGACACAAAATTCGGACATGAATTGATCTATATTACTTGGCTTCTTGAACCCGGAATAGCATGCTATCATAAACGGGCTTATATTAGGGAAACCTACAACTGAACCCAAGATGGGCCATAATACCCTGTTTGAACTTATGTACAATTTTAACCCATCAACTCCTATATCTAAATAAACCTCATTTTTCCCTTCCAAGTAATTAAACGGACTTGAAACAAAATAGTTCTGAATTCCTACGTACAAAAATTCTCCATCTTGCATATTAGTCACATTTATTTTTTCCTTACTAATATTTAGTAGTGTTTTTACAGATTGTGGCATACCATCAACACCTACTTTGCGCAATGTTTTTAGAAGATGTTAGCGATTTGCGATATGTTGTTTCTGATAGCCCACGAATTTCATTACATTTATTTATTTCGTCATTATTTTCTAAAACGACACTAAACCCTATAGAGGTGGACGCTTCGGGCTCAGAATCAGTACCTACATCGCTAGAAAAGCTCAAAGTATCACTAGCATCACTTTCATAATCCATCCTACTACTGAACCTACCATTGAAGGATCAGGTTCCCTATTACTTACAAGAGGAATCCTTTCAAAAAATGCACTAGAACTTACACTTCCACTTTCATTTTCACTTTCCCCTTTTAAATATTTGTTTATAACTTTTATGTTGGACTGGAATGTCTTTTTTCTTTTGAAAGACAATTAGCAAAATGTCTCTTTTCATTTCACTTATTTTTTTAATGTTATAAAATATATTCCACTTCGAAATTTTTAAATTTAAAAATTTTATTTCACTTGCTTGCACTTGTTTATACTATGTTCGGACCGACAACGAAAACATGTTTTCGTGGGAAAAACTGGTTTTCGCACGAAAACTTGTGTTTTCGTCCATGTAAAATCTGTCAAACGAAAACACAGTTTTCGCTGAAAACTTCTTGAAAACTTACATTCCACTCATTATAATCGGTGCCTGCTCTAGTTTAATCGATTTTTTTGGAAGACATATTTTGCCGGCCCTAAATTGTCACTTGATATTTGTTTTCATTCCATATAAAATACAGCTGTCAATTGATATATATTTCGAAAATGGAAAAACAAAAATATAAAAAAAGAAGTTGTTGGAGTGATAGGGCAGAAGCCCTTCTAATTGAATTGTGGCAGAACAAAATAAGTGCTTTTCGCGGTCCTAAGAAAAACAGCCACATAGTGGAGGAAATGGCAATGGAGTTGCAGCAACAAGGTGTGCATTTCACGACGAGTGAAATAAAATCGAAAATGCACAATCTTTCACAAAGATATAGGTATGTAATTAAATAAAATTAAGAAAAAATAGAGCTTTTACATATATATCATGTTTTACAGGAGGAGACAGCAGTCGGGTCAACTGGCGGTTCTCCCTCGCAGTGGCCACTTTACGATAAAATGAGAGCCGTACTGTTGCCGTACGTCAGCTACAATGCCGAGAGCTTAGTGGAGGAAAGTTTTCAAAGTAAGAAACATTTGTTTTGTAATTCAATATATTATTTATATTTACATACATATATACATTTTTAAAAAGGTTCTACTAACTCCGAACCACTCCAAATTTCGGTGGAAACGGCTGCGTCTTCTACATTCGTTGCTGCATCGCCATTGTCATCACCGGTTTGCCTACCATCGCCCTCAGCTATGCCGATGTCGCCAAGCGATACTTCTTCGGTACCAGTACCGTCTCCCGAGCCGAGTGATGCTATTAATAAAAAAAGGAATAATTTTCAAAGCATAATCTTAAAAAAATTTGAACAAATAGAAAAACAGCTCGAAAAAGCAAGTCAGCAATCCATTGAAACCAGCAAAGAAATTAAGGACTTGACAAAAAAAATGGTTGAAAATGATAATAAAAAAACCGAAATGATGGAACAATATATTAAAGATTCTAAAGAAACAAATGAACGATTACTTCAATTTCTAAATAAATAAAAAAATTAATGAATATAAGTATTTTCTGTTTAATAATATATTTTTAACGTTGATATGTATTAGTTTTTATATGGAAAATAAAATTGAATTTTGTTTGGTGTGTACAACTTTATCTTTGATTTAATGTATATGCAATTGTGTAAAATGTAGATATTATGATACAATATGCACATGTACTTACCCAAATATGTACAAAGTGCTGTCCGAATCATTTCTCCATTAATTGGGTCGTCAGATGCATATGAAATATCACACGGATTCTGGCGTCTAGTCTCCAACTCTTCCAAAGCGCGTAACCATTTAGCGTTTAGCGTGTCGTTGTTATCATTTAAAAAAATTGTGAAGGACGCAACCTGTTTTTATTATGGAGTTGGCATTCCGTACAGAGTTGTCAATTCCTTTTCCGATGCGTCGAAAGCGGGCCTTGAGGTGTCCAAAAGCATTTTCGACAACTCTACGTGTTTTCGAAAGAGCGTAGTTAAATACCTTCTCACCATTATTTTGATTTACGCTAAATGGATACGGTTTCATAAGTTGTTTGCTAAATCGAAAAGCCGAATCCCCAATAATGAATACTGGCACATTTACTCCTGAAATTTCTCTAGACATTTCGCTTAGTAAAGGACTACTATAAATTTCTTTTTTAAGTGATGACGTCTCATAAATTTGAGAGTCATTACATCGCCCGGGACCTCCTACGTTTATGTAAGTAAAACGGTATCTGAAAATACATTGTAATCATTACTTATGTACATATACATATGTACATATATTGAGTTTTTAGACTTTACTTAGCATCAACTAATGCCATTAAAACGGTGGAATACCATCCTTTATAATTATAATAATCAACAGCTTCGTCAGATGATGGATGAATCTCAATGTGGCATCCGTCTGTAAACAATTATTAGAACATTAGCGCAAATTTAAGATTTTATAACCAATATTACCAATTGCTCCTAAGCATTGTGGGAATCCAATTACCTCGACACCAGTCACCAATTCGGTTATATTTTCTCTGTTTAGAGGCAACATTTAAAAACAGGATGGCTGCAGTAATCTCCAGATTTCGGTGCAAAATTCCAGTAAAATTTCGCAAACCGTAGATTTTCCTACACCGAACATGTTGGCGATACTACGATACTCTGCAGATGACCCTAAAGCAAATAATGTTATAGCCACTCTTTTCTCGATAGGAATAGCTTTTCTGTAATTTGTATCCATTTTTTGTAACGGGCGGAGGATGTCACATAATTTATCAAAGGAACTTCGGTTCATGCGAAAATTCTCTTTAAAAAAAGCAGATCCGTTTCTTTGGCAATCGTGTTCCCAAAACTGATTCTTACGTTGCTGGAATTAATAATATATAATTGAAAACTTTTCCATCAATAGGAACATATACACACTTTTGTCCAACATGAATTAATCGGCATCCCAAGGTCTTTTATTAAATCTAATACGATTAGATGTTGTTTCTTTAACTCGGCTATCTTTTTTGCCAAGGCATGGTGCTGAGTAGTAAGACATTCCAATAGTTCTCTTGAAGAATTGTCGATGAGCAGGATATTTATTTGGCTTCTCAAAGCCAATGCTTTCGCAATTAACATCTTTTTCTCAGAATTCTAAAAAAACACGATCTTTAGTAATAATTATAAGCAAATATTAAGGATTTCAAAACTTACCATTCTCGTTGCTCAAATGTAATCAAACAAATAAATTTGTGAGCTGTCAGTGAAAACTCAGCGAAAACACAAATTGTCGGTCCGAACAACTTACGTTCCACAACATACAAACGTGTTTTCAAAATGTTTTCAGTGTCGGTCCGAACATATGTAGTATTACACTTGTTTGCGCTTGTTTTCTTCTTCTTCCACTATATTTTCGCGTTTAATAAGAATAAATAACGGCTGATATATGTACCTACAGTGCATGTCCAGAGAACATATGTTTTTAGTTTCTCTGACTCTACACTGTGTTTATATCAGCTATTTAGTGTTTTGCACGTGTAATCATAGCCCGAAAGAAAATAATCTGAATCGTCTCTTTCTTACTTGTGGATAGGTATACAATAATTTCTGAAGTCTATGCATTTGTGCTAGTGAGAAAATTGCTATTGTGTTAGTTTCTATCATTCAATTCGTGTAGGGAATACTACGGATACGATATTGAAGCATATACCCTGCCAACCATGAGCGGGTAAAACACCAGATAATTAGCGGGTAACATGGTGGTAAACATATAGAATGTTTCTTAAGCCTGGCAGATATTTTACCCAGTCACGTAGGTATACATGTGATCATACATCTTTGTTGCGCTCATTCAGCAGTGTCATATAAAAAAGTATATCTGTCCTGCTCTAATATCCCCAATCGACGGCTGATGCAGGGTTACATTTTCTCTTTTTAAATAGCTGATGCAGGGTTGCATTTTAAACAGCAGATGCCGGGTTGCATTTTTTGATTCCTACTTTTAAAATTTAAAAGAAAACTTTTAAATTTTTAAAATTTTTATTTTATTTTATTTTTTACTTTTTTACATAAAATTTATTATAATTTATAGAAATAAAAATATATTTAATTTAAAAAATATTTAATATCTGAAAAAATATTAAATAAAGAAAAGAATTTTTAAAACCTGAAAATAAAAGAGTGGAAAAATATTATAAAAGACAAATACCTGAAAATAAAATAAAGATTATTAATACCTGAAAATAAATAATAATTACATTGAAGAAAGATTAATATTATCTGAAAGAATAAAATATATTAAATACAAATAGAATTTACTCTGAAAGCCAATATTAATTAAATAAAAATAGTGATAAAATCTGAAAAGAAAGAATAATTAAATAAAAATCATAATAATATCTGAAATAAAAGAATAATATTATCTGATTATTTAAAATATAAGGCAAACATTTGTTTTCACATATTATATTGGATTGTGCAGGCCCCCTTGAACGCATAAAATACATACTTATGTACATATGTAATTATTTTTGCGTATTATGTTGAACTGCGCAATCCAATTTCAAACAACACACACTTTTTCTCACATACTTACTTAACAATTTAAATTTGCTGCTTCTGATGATATTGCTGCAGCTGCTAATTCCAATGCTATAAAAACAAATGAAGTAATTATTTGCAAATTATTTAAAAAAAACATACACTTACCTTCTTGTTGTACGAGCCTCCTTTACGATAGTACGATCACGAATGACATGCGTCTTTCAATCGTTTTTTATTACCCTTTTTGGGATTTTCTTTTGTCACTATTGACAATAATGTTTTCTCCTTCGCACTCATTCAAATAAATCAAGAGATGAAAGAAACTTTTTTTCATCGCATTTAGGTAAACAAAAACTAACCCGAAAATGTGCGTTGGTGTTAGTGTATAGAGAAAAAATGTGTAGTTGTATTGGAATATTTGTCTCAAGCGGGTAGCCGTGGTTCGCAGGGTACGTACTTGCTAATCCGCAAGTGCAGAGGCTAATGACCTGCACATAGTTAATTTTCTTTTCTCGCTCTCTACTGATCGCGCAAATATAAGTATCGGGTGATTTTTTAAGAGCTTGATAACTTTTTTAAAAAAAAATACGCATAAAATTTGCAAAATCTCATCGGTTCTTTATTTGAAACGTTAGATTGGTTCATGACATTTACTTTTTGAAGATAATTTCATTTTAAATGTTGACCGCGGCTGCGTCTTAGGTGGTCCATTCGGAAAGTCCAATTTTGGGCAACTTTTTCGAGCATTTCGGCCGGAATAGCCCGAATTTCTTCGGAAATGTTGTCTTCCAAAGCTGGAATAGTTGCTGGCTTATTTCTGTAGACTTTAGACTTGACGTAGCCCCACAAAAAATAGTCTAAAGGCGTTAAATCGCATGATCTTGGTAGCCAACTTACGGGTCCATTTCTTGAGATGAATTGTTCTCCGAAGTTTCCCTCAAAATGGCCATAGAATCGCGAGCTGTGTGGCATGTAGCGCCATCTTGTTGAAACCACATGTCAACCAAGTTCAGTTCTTCCATTTTTGGCAACAAAAGTTTGTTAGCATCGAACGATAGCGATCGCCATTCACCGTAACGTTGCGTCCAACAGCATCTTTGAAAAATACGGTCAATGATTCCACCAGCGTACAAACCACACCAAACAGTGCATTTTTCGGGATGCATGGGCAGTTGGCCACCAAGATCATGCGATTTAACGCCTTTAGACTATTTTTTGTGGGGCTACGTCAAGTCTAAAGTCTACAGAAATAAGCCAGCAACTATTCCAGCTTTGGAAGACAACTATTTCCGAAGAAATTCGGGCTATTCAGGCCGAAAAAAAGTTGCCCAAAATTGGACTTTCCGAATGGTTCCACCTAAGACGCAGCCGCGGTCAACATTTAAATGAAATTATCTTCAAAAAGTAAATGTCATGAACCAATCTAACGTTTCAAATAAAGAACCGATGAGATTTTGCAAATTTTATGCGTTTTTTTTTTTAAAAAAGTTATCAAGCTCTTAAAAAATCACCCGATATATATGTCTACATATACATATATACGGTATCCGTTTCGCTTACGCGGTGATACAAACCTCATAATAAGAGTGCAAACAGCGAGTTCCGCAAAATCTTAACAAGTAAGGAAGGGCTAAGTTCGGGTGTCACCGAACATTTTATACTCTCGCACGATAAAGTGATAATCGAGATTTCATTATACGTCATTTACATATTTTTCAAATACCGTATTTGTGGAAAGTTTTATTCCGCTATCATCATTGGTTCCTGATGTACATATATTATACAGAGAAGGCAGCAGATGGAATTCAAAATAGCGTTACACTGGAAGAAGGCGTGGTTGTGAACCGATTTCACCCATGTTTTGTACATATCATCAGGGTGTTAAGAAAATATTGCATACCGAATTTCATTGAAATCGGTTGAGTAGTTCCCGAGATATGGTTTTTGGTCCATAAGTGGTCGACGCCACGCCCATTTTCAATTTTTAAAAAAAGCCTGGGTGCAGCTTCCTTCTGCCATTTCTTCCGTAAAATTTAGTGTTTGTGACGTTTTTTGCTAGTCGGTTAACGCACTTTTAGTGATTTACAACATAACCTTTGTATGGGAGGTGGGCGAGGTTATTATCCGATTTCTTCCATTTTTGAACTGTATATGGAAATGCCTGAAAGAAACGACTCTATAGGATTTGGTTGACATAGCTATAGTAGTTTCCGAGATATGTATAAAAAACTTAATGGGGGGCGGGGCCACGCCCGCTTTTCCAAAAAGCTTACGTCCGAATATGCCCCTCCCTAATGCGATCCTTTGTGCCAAATTTCACTTTAATATCTTTATTTATGGCTTAGTTATGACACTTTATAGGTTTTCGGTTTCCGCCATTTTGTGGGCGTGGCAGTGGGCCGATTTTGCCCATCTTCGAACTTAACCTTCTTATGGAGCCAAGAAATACGTGTATCAAGTTTCATCATGATATCTCAATTTTTACTCAAGTTACAGCTTGCACGAACGGACGGACGGACAGACGGATGGACAGACGGACGGACGGACAGACAGACATCCGGATTTCAACTCTACTCGTCACCCTGACCACTTTGGTATATATAACCCTATATCTGACTCTTTTAGTTTTAGGACTTACAAACAACCGTTATGTGAACAAAACTGTAATACTCTCCTTAGCCACTTTGTTGCGAGAGTATAAAAACTGAGGGACCAGTTCGTATATATACAGACGGACAGACAGACGGGCATGGCTAAATCGACTCAGCTCGACATACTGATCATTTATATATATACTTTATAGGGTCTCCGAAGCTTCCTTCTGGGTGTTACAAACTTCGTGACAAACTTAATGTACCCTGTTCAGGGTATAAAAAATTCTAAATTGATCGGCACATAAGAAGCTAAAAGCAATTAGAGGTTTCTCAAAGTCCAGTCGACAAATTACTTCAAGGCTTTCTTACAAAATAAATGTAACAAGTTTTGCATAGATCTTTGTGAGGAATTTATTGCAGCAAATATTATATTATGGAAGTTAACGAATTCATATTTCAATTTCTGAGTAAATTTTGATGAAAACCCATGTCAATCATATAGATTAATCGTAAATTGTCGACTTAAAGCATCAATTGAAAAACCATCCTGTGGGTATGAATCGATGAAACGACTGACGTACGAGACTGATTTATAGCAAATACATTTTGTGTTATCGTGGATCGTTGGATACGAGATAAGCTCCAATTTTAAACTTCATTTGTCTACAACAGACGAGTCAGTTTACAACTACTAGAGCGTTTGATAATTCCATGCAATTATTGGTTTCTGATTTTGAAAAGTCAAAGGAGCTTTTATATGCCACTGATCCAACTGCTTGTATGGTAAAATCAGGAAAAGCGCTGAAGGCATTTTACCTAAATTTACTGTACCACTATGAGAACTTCTTCAGTTATGTTAACGAAATAATTTCGAATGGAATAAAAGTATTTATGAAATCGGATTTGCACGTTGAAATTTTTAAGAATATATACCCTAATATCATAGCACCTCAAACGGGCAAGTGGAGCGTTTTCACAGTACCTTAACTGAAATAGCTAGGTGTCTAAAACTAGTAAGAAATCTCGATGACACTGTTGACTTGATTTTGCTTGCCACCATAGAATATAATAAGACAATTCATTCAATAACCCACGAAAAACCAATAGACATTCTTCATCCCAGCTCAGCTAACATTACGGCCAGTGATCGCGAATACCATAATAAGGGTCGTCAGAATGTGACGTATAACGTTGGCGACAAGGTCCTAGTGAAAGTTAATGGAAGTTAATTAATCACTTTATTACTTTAAGTCTTGTATTTTAAATTACGGGATAATATCGACATTACTATTGACGACCACTTTAACACAAAAGCTAACTGACTACACCAACTCCAACTACATTCCAATTTTGGACGGAAACGCAATAGTATGGGAACATTACGGTTATTTGACGCACTTTACCAACTTGACACTATATGCAACATTGAACGGCGAGACGGCAGGATTTATGGACCTTTTCCCATTGACACACATGAAGAAAATAGTAGAAGCAGACATAAAATACATCGAGACTTTACTTCGAACCGTTGACATTCACCATCGACAGGCTCGAAGCTTAAACTTTTTAGGTACTGCACTAAAAGTCGTCGCCGGCACCCGTGACTTTGACGATTTCCAAAGACTACAATTAAGACAGGATATGCTCATTGACTCTAATAACAGACAGGACAAAATTAATACGCATATTCAGCAAAAAATCTTGGAAATCACGCAAACAATAAACACAATTATAAACTCAACAAGAAAGGGAGCAATAGACACAGGTCATCTTTACGAAACAATACTTGCAAGAAATAGAGTAATAATCCTCAAACTGCAATCAATCACAATCTCAATAGCCAATAATATTATCAATGAGCACTCGACTAACATAACCATAATAGAAATAATAGGAATGTCTAGCATTAAGGCTTTACAAAATAAGAATAATTTGTACTTTGTAGTTAAGTATCCAATCCCTCAAATTGTTTGTAAAAAATATAGTTTATTCGCCGTGCCTCACGAAGGACGAGTCCTATACTTTGGGGATACTAATACCGTCGCTGAGTGCGGAAGCAAGCATGTATGCTGTTAAATGTGAAAAAATCAGCTTTTGCAACTTTTTGCAAGAAGCAAACAACCCCTACTTGTTGTCAGTAACTATTCACAGGTGCTGTAGCAAATTGTTCAACTACTACCAATCATGATTAGGGCATCAAAGAAATCGATGACGGCATTGTCATTATCAACAATGCCACAGCAACGATAGAGGTTGAAAAAGGAGATAGCAGAACCGTCAGCGGTACTTACCTTTTGACTTTCGATCAGTTAGTAAAGGTAAATGGGACAGAGTATTACAATCGAAATCACACTCCTACTCGTACTCCTGGCAGTCCAACGGCTCAAAGAGTCAATCTTTTAGGACATATAGAGACATTGAGTTTGAACTATCTTCATGAAATGAATGCGGAAAATATTAACCATATTGGCGCTCTTCGAGGAGAAGTCAACTCAACAACATTGCTTTTTATAGTAACGATAGCATCAATCTTTATCCTAGTAATCTTGCGACTTGCTCTAAGCATATTTAAAAAACACACCGCGAAAAAGGCAATGAATGTCTTAGTAAGACAGGTCACCGAGAGAATCGTGGACGATTCCCACTTAGGAAGGGAGGAGTTAACTCGAAACGCAAACCACCAAAATACCAAGTCAGCATTGTCTGCCTAACATCCGTTTCAGGCAATGCTGAACATTAACACCACCCCAATCCATGACCAATGGCCCGAGTTATCATCCAACGACAAGCAACAACAAACGATACTCACAAGCTACCGTAGCCGTGTGATCCGCTGGCGCAGCACAAATATAGCGCAAACAAGAGACGACTTACACTACACGCAAGTCGGCGTAATCGTCGGATTCGCTGACACTGCATCTGACAAAACATAGCAACGACAGCGACGACAGCAGCGACGACGGCAGCGGCTGTGAGGACGGCTTAGGCTTAGACTTAAGAGTAAGAATGTTTTAGAGTTTAGTTCTGATCGAGCCTGAATAAAGCGCACTAGTGCCTAAAAATAATTTATACAAGGTAGGAACCTGGTGAGAGAGGGCAAAATATTATTATGTATATTTTCTTAAAGATCTAAATAATGATGGCGCTTCTTCAAAATTGAAAGCGCTCGCCTCAAATTAAATGGAGACTCAGTTAGTCTATATTATTATTCTTGTCTGAAATAATAACTGAATTGGAAGGAAAAAAATCATTGACCGAGCAAGTGCAATTGATAGAGAATGCTCTTACATATAACTTTTTAAGGTGTGCATAATGAACTAGGTTGTAAAATCAAAGAGAAATAGAAAAAGACTATACTGCGAAAAAATAAAGGCTTTAAATAACTTAAAGAAATATATCAGTTTATGTAGTCAAATGGACAAAAGCGATAACATATACTCCGAATATACTTCCTTGCTTAAAATACTCCCCAATCACCAGGAATGATGTAGAAAAATAGTTAGTTTTATTTGTATAAAACAGTTTTTCCGCACAATGGGGAAAGCATTATTTGCTAAGAAAGCTTTTAAGAAAACAAATTAAAAAAATATGTTTAAAATATATATATTTGTATATTTATTATTTATTATTTATTATATTTAATTGAATTTTTAAGTTAATAATTAAAGTTATAAAATTTTAGTTTTAACGAATATTTAAACATTTTAGATGCTTTATTAATTTTAATGTCTTGATGGCACTAGGCAATACAATTTATACTCGGCGTAGTGGTCTCGGCGTGAAAATCCCGATGTATGACCTGTTGAACAAGCTTTTAATACTGTTCGACAGAGGATCAGGCGGCAATTCGATCTGAAGAGCAAATTAGAAATACTCGGGGACAAAGATCACTTTGCGAAAACCCCGAGGTATGATATATTGAACAAGTTGAAAATACATATGTATTTTCATGTAACATAGGACCAGGTGACAAAATCCGCATATATGAACTAGGGTTCTACAGAAATAAATACATGTTTTTACTGCCGGTGTTTGTGGTTTTACACCAAGTGTTTAAAATATTTTTGAAGCACTCAACCCTAACTAAAGATGAATTATAATGCCAAGATTGCCTTTTATAACAATTTGTCCTTTGGAGTATCAAGGGCAGAGCTTGCTCAAAGGTACTGTTGTTAATATACCAATTCCAGTTAATAATAATTTGACACCTCTTCCGAGGTACTTTGAAAGTTCATGCGATACAAATTATGAAAATTTACAATTCTTATTGACTAGCAGTTTGTACTCCGCTTTGACACAACATCATGTACTTTCCAAAGTTGTTCTAGATTTATAAAAATTAGAATTGTTGCAAGTAAGAATATCACATCAATTTACTTTCGAAAGTTTTTAGATCGAAACCGAGTTACGTCCAAAAATCTATTAAACGAAAATTTTGCCCAAAATGATGGTTACAAAGTTTTGAAAGATTTCACTGGAGGTTTCCTGACACGTATTAGCATAATAACCTGGTATATTAACCACAGTCGGTCATGTAATAAAGTAATAAGAGGAAAATAGTTTGTCGTTTTAGAAATATTGTTAGCTCTTACAGAAACAATTTAAAATTAAAAATGTTTTAAATTCAAATCATACTACAGGAGACGTGTCGAGTTTAAATGATTTTGAAGAGCAAATATGTTTTTGCTGACTATTTGTTAGCTCTGATATCAAACTTATCAAAACCTAAAAAATTTCTACAAATAAAATTACAGCATGTTTTATAAATTCTTATACATAGTCCTAAAAGAAGAACTAAACTTTACAATTGATTACACTTAACTCTAAACCCATGTTAGCCGCTGCAACGGGTATGGAAAATTTGCTGATAGCAAATCTAATAGAGGAAACTCTAGGGTCTTTAATGAAGCAATGTATATCAGTAGTAAATGCCAAAAATTATACTATTAAGCAAATACTTAAACTTATACATATATAAGTCTCGAATTTTTATCTGATTTAGAAATATCGTTACGTAAAAAAAATGTATAAAGACCTCTGGAACGGAAGAATGTGTTCGAGTGGTAAAATCCTCTTTCAAGTTCGATTGAAATATTTGCAACTAGTATTTTAGACCATAGCAACCCGATCACTTATAAACTTCGCTTAGTTGATTTTGCTTCAATGTGTAAATCAGTTAAGTCCAGGAGAAGAGTGGGAAAGAAGGTGATTTAGGAAGAAGTGGGGAAAGATGGTAATTAATCAAAAATTGGGATTATTATGCCCTTTGATGGTAGCAGTTTTGTTAAAACCATGTATAATTCGGTATAGTAGATTTTGCCCAGATATGACGTGGGTTCAATACTTTCGCGAAATGATAATGCTTTACTATCGATGGTAGAAAGAATAGCAAGACTTTATTGAAAACATCGCATTGTAATTGAGAACTATCAAAGAAAATATGATCTTTTTGAGCAAAGAGAAATTGCAAATGTCCTAGAAGGTCTTTATAATGAAATATACAGGGTTTGTCCGGAAAGTAATAGCACTGGTTTTCTTCCGCCGCGACAGTACTCCGGAGCGTGCGCGCGTGCGTGCGTGCGTTCCTAGCTAACGAACGAGGGACTGGTCACTTATTTCCGAGCACTTGGAGAGTCAGGACAAACATTTTTGCGCAACGTGTTTCTGTGAGTGGTGCAAGCCGAAAATGCAGCGTTCATAAGAGCAGAGGTACAGACGTTTTGATATAAGCAAGCAGTCTTACCCAGAGGTTGCTTTAGCAAGGACTGGTGTGTTTCGGTTGCACCAGGTCTTTTTGATGAATACCGGAAGAATGAGCAAATCCAAAGTGACACCGATGCTCATTGTCTTTTTTTTACATCAAAGGCGTCGAATTTGTTCTTCTTGGACAAACCGTCAACATCAAGTTTTACGTGGAAGTCCTCAGCAGACTCAAACGAAGTGTCAATTGGGTCCGACAAGACATCGCAGCCGATTGAAAGTTGCACCACGACAACGCCCCGGCTCACACCGCCTTTCTTGTGAACAGCTACCTAACCAAGGCCGGCATCTCAACGCTTCCGCAGAAGCCCTACAGCCCAGATGTGGCCGATGAAAGCAAGCATTTGGAGACGACAGAGGGGATCTAAGCAGCATGCACTTTGGCTCTCAAGGCTATTCCGGAGAATGGCTTCTGGGACGCCTTCAAAGCTTAAAAACCGCGCTGGCAGCAAGGCATCGACGCAGAAGGAGCCTATTTTGAAAGTTTTTAATGAATTGTAACGATTGGTTCAATAAATTTTTTCAAATCGACTCAGTCCTATTACTTTCCGGACAAACCTTATACTTAAAAGAAGGTGCATAAAATGAGCTACCTCTTATGAAAATCGAGTTCTGAGTGTTGGCACTTCCAGATATAAACCTAAATATTAATTTATTGGTCTTGATTAAATAGGGGCGATAAAAAGATGCTTTTGGTTTTTGGATACCATTTGACTTTATTTAATTTAAAACAATAACTTTACATTTACCAACAAAAAGTGTAAAATAAAATAAAAATGTAAATAGTACGATTAACCGACGAAACAGTATTCGGTGAGATCCTTTGATCGTATGTATTTTGTTGAACGTAGCGCGTAGGATTGATGTCACACCAAGTAAATAAAACGAAAGTTGATGTCAACGCGGCACAGAATGGAATCGAATCGTAATGCTGCGCGCGGGATGGATGTTGCAATCGAACAGGATAGAGCGGTATGTGCATATAAAAACGAAAGGAAAGTTCACGCGGCGCTGTGGGGAATCGAATTGTGTCGAAAGTTGTCGACGCTGCGCAGTGTAGAAGCGAAAGTATGAAACGATTGTGGCTGGGCGGCTTGTGTAGAACGAATTGTGTCTGCTTTCTCTTTGTCCATC
The DNA here is from genome assembly GCF_016617805.1 of Bactrocera tryoni. Lineage (NCBI taxonomy): Eukaryota > Metazoa > Arthropoda > Insecta > Diptera > Tephritidae > Bactrocera > Bactrocera tryoni. Next base: position 19,298,944 of record NW_024396366.1, on the reverse strand, counting down.
TTTTTGATGAGTGGGTGTATAGGTGTGGTGAGTTGTGTTGGTGTCATTAGCTGTGGTGAATTAAGCTGCCTTATTAGCGTGCGCCCGTTTTCCCGGGTAGAGTGGGTGGATGCTTAACTCATTTAAACAGGTCTTGAATAGTAAAGATTCAACAAATGATATTTACTACTCAAACTGATTGCAATATTAACGCATTACAATATTAATATAATATGCATTTATTAGACCTACTAAATGACGCCTTTTAATTCCAGTTGATGGATTATTTTCTATAGTTCATATTCTAAATATTAATCGGAAAACCCGTTTGGGTCATTTAATGCATTTAAAAACAAGCGCCTAAAGTTATTTTTTGAGCTCTTATGGGTTAAACAGAATTCGGAATACGTGGACTGATACTTCGCTCAGTATTTTATTTACTTATTAGCAGTGGATAAGGTAGTTGAGACTACTTAACAATGGCATAGTATTCCAGGCTTATCGATTTAAAACTATTCATAATTTATGAAATATCGATGGTAGACGTGTTTAGTTCTTTTAATATCAGATTACCGCAAATATTAACATGTAAGGAAGGGCTAAGGTCGGGAGCAGCAGAACAGTATATACTCTTGCAGCCAGCACTAATCAAAGCCAGGAAAATACGTTAAACACCTTAACATCAACCATGAGAAACCAACCAAATTATATATAAATATACTCTATATGTAAACACAAAATTTCTCAGAAAATCATTATATCTAATATAAGAGAATTGCGGTATATCGGTTTTATATATTTCTGCCAATACCATATACTATTAACATACCACATACTAAACAAATCTTCCCTGGGTTTCATACAGTACCTCACACACGTGGTTGAATTAACACTGCAATATAGGTACGTTAGACATATGTTAGTTATGTACCGAGTATCGAGTAGCTCTAGAGTTATGTAATTACGACAAAAATTGGGCGGTGCCACACGCATTTTCCAATTTTATCACCAGCTTTTATAAAGTCTTATAATACCATCTCAGTAGTACAATTTAATGTTTCGGGAGTTTATCATAATTGTTTAGTAGTACTTTTAGTAGTTTTTAATAGTACCATTATACATCAGTCGTCAGTCAATTTGTGCGGAACAAACCATGCACACACCTTTCATAAGCCCAAATGTTCAGTCAAAATGCGATAAATCGATGTTTTAGAAATGTTCAATTCCATTTCCATGAATTTCAATAATGATTTCGGCTGACTTTTGATGAATTCACGCATAGTTTCGATGGTATTTCCGGTGATCACGGATTTTGATTGGCTCACATGTTGATCGTCATTTATGTCCTCACGACCACTTTGAAAACGTTGAAACCGGTCGTGCGCTCTTCTACGGGATATGCAATCAACGCCATAAACTTGTTTCATCGATTGAAACGTTTCGATTAAAATTTTACCAATTTTGAAACAAAATTTAATGTTGGTTCTTTGTTCGAAGCTCATTTTCGCACCGATAACACAAACAAACTCACACTTAAAACGCAATAACTTCACTTCCAATCTATGAAATGTCATGAAATTCTCACTGGACAATCGATGAAGATAGAAGATTCTAACGCACCAGTCGATTAAACCTATTATAAAGCGGGTACATGCCCACTTTTTCAAAATTTGTTGCGATACCCTGTGCAAACTTACAGTTCTATACATTAATCTAGTGCTTAGTTAAGGCCTTTTATACGCTGTCGGTTATTGGTAGATTGTGGGTGTTGCCGTGGTCCGATTACGTCCATCTACGAATGCCACCCTACTTTTCTGGTAAGGAATATGTGTTCTAAATTTCATCAAGATATTTTAATTTTTACACCCTTTTTTACCATTTATATGTATGTATATTAGAGTGTGTCATTCAGAGGCAACCCTTTTTTTACAACTGAAAAACAGGCCAAAAACTTTCGAATATGTGAAAAAGAAAGTCACTCGAAAGATGATATTAAGAGGTGCCTGTTTCAAATTTTCTGTTTTCCATATAAATAACATGGAAGAAAATCATTTTTTTTGTGGTGGTTATTGTGCGGAGGTTATTATATGTGCACACCATGGCTGCCAGTGGGGATGGTAAACTCGATTCCAATACTACTCGAGAATCGAGTTTTCTCGTAAAATAATCGATATCAATCATTGTGTTTGGTGATTGTCCTGTTGGACATGCATATATATGAAGATGGTTATTCTCTTCGGATCGCAATGATGCTTGGAATATCACTCACCATCTACATATGTATGCATGTCCAACAGGACAATCATACTCATTTATTGGAGTTATTCAAATACTTTGAATTAACGGAGCTACAGTATCAAACCGCACATTTGTCTAAAGTCCGCAGGGGATTCAACAATAAATCTTCTTAAAAAAATACATTTGTTATCTTCATGGAACAAATGCAGATCATTAGACAACACCTGCTGGTGCACAATTGGGTATTTTCACACATGGATCCTTTCTATTACTAGTGCTTATAAGGCAGTTAGTTATCCTGATACAATTTAGGCACTCCAAAAAGACCCAGTGCCACCGAAACACACCACTTCTTGCCAAAGCAACATCTGGGAAAGCCTGCTTGATCATATCAAATGTCTCTGTCGCAGATTTACCGAGTTTCACACAGAATTTAATCGCGTACCTCTGCCCTAATGAACGCTGTATTTTCGGCTGTATTTCAGGTGATCGATATCTAGGTGTTCTTGCTTTATTGATTCTTCGGAAATGAACTTAAATTGAAAAATTCTTATTATTTATATACATTGCTTCTCTATTGTTTACGAATCAATTGATTTTTTATTTGTTATTGTTAATGCATTTTGTGTTTTTTATACGCCAATTGGTTCATATTGTGTACATATTATATATTGCTTAAGCTGTTGCCACACAAACGGAATCATAATCTGATATTTACGATTTCGTTTGGTTTGATCACTTTCTGCATTTATCAAGTTTGTTTACATTAACTTTTTATTGTGCCCAATCTTGTATGAATGTTGACTGCGGAGTTGTCTCAACATCGTATGTCGGTGGAGTTGACATAACTCACGCTCTGAAGTACAATCGTGGCAAAAAAAATCAGTCCTATTACTTTCCGCACAAACCCTGTATACATAGTACATGTGTAAAAAACTATGTCTAAAGGCCTAAAATAATGAATATTACTTTTTCTTCGCTAAAACAAGACCTCGGAGTGTACGCACGTCTAAAACACTGGAGACGTGACCTCCATCTATCACAACATAATCGATCTGGTTGGTGGCTTTTCGATTCGGAGACAGCCAGGTAGCTTGATGATTTTTTTTTTGCTAGAATCTAGTACTACAGATTACAACACTTTGGGCTCCTGCGAGTTCGATCCGACTTAACCCATTTGGGAGTATTTCATTATGGAATCGGAACTTACCGATCGTTGTGCCAAAAATACTTTCTTTACCCACTCTGGCATTAAAGTCGCTCCAAGCGTTCATAGAACTCATCTATGGTCATATCCTCCTTCTTTTCCATCGGGGCGTGGGCGCAAAAAGATATGTTGAAGAACTTCGATTTTTTCTAGACGTTCATCCACTGGGGTGATTGCCAGTACACTGTTACTGGGTCTCTCTCCCATCACGATTCCCACGCCAAACTTGCACTTCTTTATATGCTACAAGGACCTACTCGCCTCAATACAGGAAGAGACATTGATGAAAGTAAAAGATAATTTAATGATGTAATAACTAATGCAGCTGAAAAATCTCAAGAGATTTTGAGACACGAAACACACCAATTGCCTGTCTCGAGAAAGTAACTGAAATATTGACACTGTAGCGGCACTCCTGTAGGCCCGTCAGGTAGATTTTGGACCACTGTCGCCAGAACTGTTGCTTGAGACAGCAAACAAGTTGCCATCTCTCGCAACAACGAACTGAATACACTAGCACCTTCTCTGGAGGTAATGCCCGCAGGGAGTGGCCTATTAATAGATGCGCTGATGTTAACGCCTCGCCGTCGTTGGGATCTTGGCTCAGACGTACTAGGGGCGAGAGTTGAGGATGGCCTCCACTTCGGCCAACACTGTTGCTAACTCCTCTGCTGTGAGTAGCGCGTTGCCGGTTACGCGAACGATGTGGTGTTTGGCGGACTTCACCGCGGCTTCCCATAATGCGGCGCCCGCGGTGGTATAACGATGAAGCTGCGCCCTTCTTCTGCTGCGAATCTCTTCAGGTCTGGACCCATCGCTAGAAACGCCTTCTTCAATTCGCGCAGCTTGCGATCGGCGCCTACAAAATTGGTGGCGTTGTCGCTGAATATCTTCGTCGCCATTCCTCGGCGTCCAATGAACCTTTTTGTAGTGCTTGAAGTCTTTCGACTGGCAAATTTTCCATTATTTGGTTTAGCAACTTCGGCTTGTAATGAAAACAATGTATACAGTTTCTTACGGTTCTACTGCAAGCTTCTCGGGCATTAATTAGCCATATGCGTTCTCGAAGAAGCGCAACCAACGCTTTAGCCCCAGCGTGGTGATTTCGAATATGCAGGAACCGTAAATACGTTATAACGAAGTGCGAACTTTTATTTAATAAAAGCGAAAATTTGGCATCGTATGGGAGAGGTGCATTTAATAGGCGACCTCCTACTCGGATTAATTTAAATGACAACGACATATCCGAGTACTCATGCAAAACCGAGTTGAGTTTTTGCAAGTTTGCGGGTAGGGTGTTAATAAATCATCAACATAAAAGTCTCTTTTGATGGCCAATGAACCGAGTGGATATTTCATTGTATTGGCATCACTGTGCATTTGCAAACACCGTGTTGCGAGAAATGGGGCAGGCTCAGTGCCGTATGTTACGGTGTCAAGACGAAAATTTTGAATTTGCTCAGAAGGATCCTCTCTCCATATAATAAGCTGACAATCTGTCTTCTTCATGCATAATTATTTGGCGGTACATTTTAGTAATGTCCGCTGTTAGTGCATATTAATGTAAGCGAAAACGAAGAAGAGTTGAGTATAACTCTTCTTGGATGGTTGGACCTACCATCAAAAATTCATTCAACGCTATTTGAGTTGAAGATCGACTCGAGGCATCAAATACAACACGTAATTTGGTTGTTGTGCTCTCGGGCCTTAAAACGCATTGATGCGGAATGAAGTAATGTGGCCCACCCGGGATCTCATTGTTCGTTGGGCTCATGTGACTCAACGCTCTATATTCATTCATAAAGTCCAGATACATTTTGCGAAGTTCTGGATGTTTTAATGTCCTTCTCTCCTGGGCCTGAAACCGCTGAACTGCGGTTTCACAGGAGTGACCGAGCAAAGCCGTCCTGAAGGCAATACTTGAGTTGTATTTACGAAAAAATTTTCACACTCTTGTTGCTCTGGTGTGAATTTGATGCCATTTGATTCTGAAGGTAATTCTTCAAGAGCCCAACATTTTAGGACTACTGAATCTATTGACGTAAAGTCTTCTTCAGCTTGGCATAATGTGCTGTGTAATCTGGGAGGATAACTTATATTACTGGCGTATTTGCCAGATACAATCCATCCTAAAAGGGTTTTCTGAAAAGTTGGTTGGTTGGGACCATTTTTAATTTGGCCAACAGCTAAAAGCTCGAAAAATTTTTCAGCACCCAATAGGACATCCACTTTTTTTGATTTGTAGAATTCTGGATCCGCCAATTCAATATTGTGCGGAATTTTACAGCCGCTAACATTGATGTTATTGTCTGGATGATTTGCCGAAATACTTCGCATTATCCAGAACTCCGCCGAAAACTCGTAATTATTTACCCGCGACTTAACAAACGCGCTGAATTTTGCCCCCACTTTCGTATTGGAATTGCCAATTCCAATTACGCTTAATGGTTTATGCTGACGTCGATTCCGCAACTTCTGTGCCAAGTCCTCCGTCATAAAGTTGACCTGGGAGCCTGAGTCCAGCAACGCTCTCGCAGGCAGGTAATCTCCACAGGTGGTCCTCACTTGAATCACTTTTGTTGCTAACATGACCCGATCCGGCATACTGGCTGTATGCATGGCATGAGTGGTTGATGGTTGCGGATGAGGTGCAGCGGAGAAGGAGACTGGATACTGGTGCAACAGTGTGTGATGCGATCGATTGCACACACGACATCGATCCGCTCTGCACTTAAAGACCATGTGCCCCTTACGCAAACAATTTTTGCATAAGGACACCGATTTCACGAACCTCTGCTGCACCGGAAGCGCCTTGAAAGTGGGGCAGTCAGTCAAATAGTGGTCCTTGGATTTGCACTGCTGACAAAGAGACTGCCTCGTATTTTTTGCAACGAGCGCCGATTTGGACCTGTCCATGTGTTGTTGTTTCCCATAACTCGCACTGCTTGTTGGTATGGGCTTCGTCCTTGAATTTGGTGCTCCTTCCGCTGATAGCTGCTGGAATCTTCGATCTCGGTTGACTTCACATTCCTTCCACAGTGGCAGCTTGTCATAATCCAGCTGTTCCTCCCATTTGGATCGGGTAGCTGAGTCGACCTTTGTCATCACTATGTGTATAATAATAGCGTTTGTTATATGTTTCTCATCGCCCAGCGATAGTAATGAGTAATATACCGCTGACACTTCGTCAATCATTGATCGCAATGAAGGCGCGGATGGCTTTGGGATGGTTGGCAGCTCAAAAAGTTTAGATATTGTATTGAAAAATATCAAACATTTATTATCATAAACTTTTTTGAGACTTGCCAACGCTTTCGGATAATTTTCATCCGACATCTGAAACGCTTTGACTGTTCCCAAAGCCTCTCCAGATAGACAATTAACCAAATGGTTAAATTTTTCAATATCTGGGATATTCGGATCGTTATGAACCAAGCTCACGAACAAACTCATAAAATTTTTAAATTCTGAATATTCTCCCTTGAATTTCGGCAAATTTATTTTAGGGAGCCTTGAGCTGTGAGAAGCTACAAAAATGTTTCGGCAAGTGAAGTTTTATTTTTAGCTAAAATTTACTTAATTATGGATTTCGTTTCCACGATTATGTCCTCCAACTCCCCTCGGCCCATGTCTTCTTCATCAATTTCTTCAATCTTTGATTGGCACTTCATTAATTAACTCTCGCAACAAAGTTGCTAAGAAGAGTATTATAGTTTTGTTCACATAACGGTTGTTTGTAAGTCCTAAAACTAAAAGAGTGAGATATAGGGTTATATATACCAAAGTGATCAGGGAGACGAGTAGAGTTGAAATCCGGAAGTCTGGCTGTCCGTCCGTCCGTGCAAGCTGTAACTTGACTAAAAATTGAGATATCCTGATGAAACTTGGTACACGTGTTTCCTGGCTTCATAAGAAGGTTAAGTTCGAAGATAGGCAAAATCGGCCCACTGCCACGCCCGCAAAATGGCGGAAACCGAAAACCTATAAAGTGTCATAACTAAGCCATAAATAAAGATATTAAAGTGAAATTTGGCACAAAGGATCGCATTAGGGAGGGGCATATTTGGACGTATTTTTTTTGGAAAAGTGGGCGTGGCTACTCCCCCTACTAAGTTTTTTGTACATATCTCGGAAACTACTATAACTATGTCAACCAAACTCTATAGAGTCGTTGCCTTCAGGCATTCCATACACAGTTCAAAAATGAAAGAAATCAGATAATAACCTGGCCCACCTCCCTTACAAAGGTTATGTTGAAAACCACTAAAAGTGCGTTAACCGACTAACAAAAAACGTCAGAAACACTAAATTTTACGGAAGAAATGGCAGAAGGAAGCTGCACCCAGGCTTTTTTTTAAATTGAAAATGAGCGCGGCGTCGCCCACTTATGGATCAAAAACCATATCTCGGGAACTTACGTCCCTTTGGCACAGGATGCAGCGGCAGCTCATTCCCACGACGGCAGCTTATTGATGGCACCGCAGCACCGTTGATGGCAGCGGCGTTGTTGGCAGCAGCGTTGACGGCAGCAGCGTAGATGGCAGCGGCGTTGATGGCAGTAGTGATTTCAGTAGTGGCGGTATGGCAACAACGGGTGCTTATACCGGCACTTTGCTTTTACCGGTTCTCTTAACGCGGCACTTGAAACGGTTTTTGTATTTAACTGGTTTTCCACCGGTTTTTTAAAACTGTTCTTTTTTTAGAGTTTTAGGACGGGCCTCTCGTTAATCACAAGGTTAAACACTTTGGTACGATTTTTTTAGAATTCACTGTACCCAATTTACTTGTGCGCCTTTTCACACTTTTTATTTGTTTCACTCTTTCTCACTTTGAGCACTTGCACTTTTGGGTGCTTGCACATATGCACCTCATGTTTTTGTTTGTTTTTTGTAGGTTTAGGAACGCCGAGTTGGTAAGTATTTTAATTGTAAACTTTTCATTCATTATATTTTTTATTTCCTTTTCTTCTTTTTCTGTTGCTGTTTAGGTATCACAGCACCACACAATGTATTATTTTATAAATTTTTTGATCGCTTTCGCACCGTGTTTTTTTGTTGTTTCGTATTTGTTCACTGCACTTCTGGCACTTCACTTTTGCACATATTTATGTATATGTAAGTATGTATTTTGTTTAAATTTTTTTTTGTCTTATATTTCTTTTATGTGTTTAATTTCCACTTGTCTTTACTGCACAAGACCGAAAACCGAAAAGCATTGACCAGACAATTGGTACCGAAAATAATACCACAGGTATGTTTTTGTTATTTTTTAAAAAATCTTTTAATTTTATATATATTTTTTTTTATTTTTAATTACACGCACAAGTCCCTGCTCGCGCGCCATGAAAAATCTCAAGAGTTTTTGAGACACGAAAAGTACTTTAAATTGGGATGCGCGATTAGAAATTAAAAGAAACACACCAATTGCCTGTCTCGAGAAAGTAACTGAAATATCGACAAATTAAAACGCGTACGTACGGTTTCACGGTTCGAATACAATAGCAGGTTTTATTTCATTTTATGCAGTCGCTTAGCCTAAATCTTAAACTAACGGCTTAATCTAGTGGTAATATAAGTATATGTTACAAAAGCGGTAAGTACTTATCTTTTCGTTAAACATTGTGCTAGCTTATGTTAAGATAAGTATTAAGGTAAGTAATAGATTAATATTAAGAATGCATCATTAAGGTAAGTATTTTACGAAATAGAATTTCATAATTTAATTTTTATAATTCAATATGTAACAATTCTTATAATTCAATTTTCTTAATTCTAGTTTTAGGTTTAAATATATGTATCTTGTCGCTTGACGCAATAGCAGCTGTATTGGCAACATCGAAAAGAAAAAATAAACCAGTTGATTTTAGAAATATCACTAATAACACCGTGGAACATTTTTGGGATTATTGTCTGGGGGGTGAGAAATTCCAAGTCAGGGTGATGGTACTAGGTCAGTATATTAAAACCCTCAAAGGGTTTGGCGTTTGTATGTGTCAGTTTTTTTATGACCTTTTAAATTTTTTCCTTATCTTGATGTTTTTTCGTTTAGTTGTACCATTTTGGCAAAAACGTAGTTTAATATAACTCGCGAACTACTATTATCTATTTTTTCAATCCATTAGACGGTTGTAGCAGCTTTTACACACTATATTTGGTACCAAATTTTCGTTCACTATAACATTTTGGGAATAAAATAAAATTTAAAAGGTCACTTGTATGTACGACGTAATTTTGTAATATAAAATAATAATATTTTATAATGAATAATTCATATTTAACTTGGATAGAATACTTCAATTGATTACCGAAAAAATATTAAACTTAAAATTTTAACTAATTCAATTCATTATAATCTAAATCAAAATATGTTACTTTCATCCTAATATTTTATTTCAAATTCAAATATATAAAACTTGAAATATCGCCAATGCGTCGAGTAATAGTTCGGCGGGACAGCGGAATATCATTAATGTTTCGCGCTAATTCCATTCCAGGTTGCCCAAAAACCTTTCATCCTCTAATGGTCTTCCCCTTTTTGCTAAAGCATAGCAAATAATGCAGGAAGCCTTAATAAAAGCCGAAGAATCGCTTTGTTCGATAAAATTAGCATTTTGTATAAATGAATGCTTTAGTTCAAAAAACTTTATTAACCTATCTTCGTTTAATAAATTATTTATTTCTTTGTGAAATGAAAGGAAATGCCTTTTTAAATTTTGCTTATATACAAAATTTAAAATTTTTCGGCATAACAAGCACTGCGGCTTCGCAGAATTATTTAAAATAAAAAAAATTCGAATTCCCACTCAGCTTTGAACGATATTAACTTTGCCATATTTATGTATCCAATACGAGTACTCGCAGATATGTACGTACATTCATAAATCATAAAGTAATGCGTACAGGTATATTCAGCTTGACTTCTGATTGCAGACTGATTTCACTATCGCTTTGTGACAAAGTTCGCCCCATCGTAAGTGCTCGTTTTACGCTCTTCGTTTGTGCGTGTTAGTGACAATCCGTGTGTATACGTATACGATCACTTACGCTCTTTTAGCACCTGCTATGACTTTGCCCATCCCTGTTCATGAGCCTTTCAACTCATCTAATGGTATGCAACGAATAGCTCAAAACAATTGTATACAAAGAAACAAGCCAAACCAAGTGTGAGCGATAAGTGATTGTGAGACATATTCACACTCATTATTACACAAGCAAGCCATGTGATTGTGAGAATATAATATTTTTAGTGAGAGCAAGTATGAGTGAACAAGGGGGGTGATTCATGAATTTGAGAGTATAATCATAAGTCAAGTATTCACTGCAGATCACTGACCCTGACCCCTCGAACAATATTGTTTGAGGCGCAAGATACAAATTTATCTGGCGAAATGCAACCAACGCCATTCACTTCAATCAATTTAGGGAGACTTCGAGCTCAAAGAGATGATAATGAGTATATTCAAGTGGTGGAACGTGACCTGGAGACCCTCACATCAGCTACCAAAAGTGACGCTTGGGATGATTTAGGAAATTTTGTATCATCCAACGACCGAGAGTGGGCCCAAGAATCTCCACAACTGGCCAAAGAAATTAAGCGGGATATACATATGTGAGTTGATATTCAAGTATCAACAGAATGTAGCTAGGTCAGAGCAGTTGCACAATTTTATGTGTTAATAAAACTTAATTGTGCTCTTTTATTCTATAGGTCAACATAATCACATCTATATCATCTGCAACATCTGCTAGTCCTTTGTACCTTTTTATATACTTTTGTTGAATAAAACTGAACTAAAAATAATAATTATAATTATAAAAAATTTTTATACAATTAAAACTTGTTTTATTTAAATTTGAGAAAGTTTATAAAAAAGGAACATGAAAATATTTTGTATTTGCAAAATAACTTAAATTAGAGAATTACATATTTATAAAAGAGGAAAGTGCTACAAAGACGAATTATGCAATATCGTCCTATTATATTGCCATTCAACCCCTCTATGAGGAGTCATGCAATACTCCATTAAACTTTCACGGACATTTATCGCGCTGTCTGCTGGCCTACCTAAAATACACTTTGGTCGAACTGATAGAAGCATTCCATTTTCTCCCAACTCCATTCGCCAATTACCTGGATCAGTAATGCCATTTGTATCTTTGTCTACATCAGATAATCGTATATATTATATATAGACTTGCGTCTTAACAAATAATTATGCGATATGCAAATCCCGAGTACAATAACTATAGCATGTCCGGTAGTAACGTTCATGGGTCTTCGGAGTATTCGAATACGCGATGCACATATGCCGAACACATTTTTCACAACATTTCTGGCTCTGAATAGCCTATAATTAAATATTTTGTACGACATAACTTGATTTCGGAAGCTAAATGGTTTCATCAAGTACGTTTTTAAGGGAAAAGCGTCGTCAGCTACAATGACAAATGGCATTTCATCACGTTCATGTAGAAGTGGTTTCGGCGGCGGAAAATTTAACTTGTTTTCTGCAAGAGCCATTGAAAGAGCACATCTGAATATGTTAAAATAGTAAGACATTTTAATTATTAACATTTAATGTTATTATTTTGTAATAGTTTTACCTTGCGAAAACGCCTCCATCAGATTAACGACCATAAGCTCCAATATCTACAAACAAAAATTTTTAGTCCGCATCAACCATAGCCATCAGAACAAAAATATTATATTTCTTATAATTGAAATCTTCTGAACCGCAGTTCGCAGGCAACTGAATCGCTATGTGCTTTCCATCCAATGCCCCACAGCAGTTAGGAAAATGCATCGCTGGTAAAAACGTTCCGATACTTTTGCCCATTCCTCACGAACCTTATTAGAATCCACAATATATTTTTTCACTAACAAACGAACAGATATGAATACTCACGTTTAAAAACTCGTTCTTTAAAGCTTCAAAAATTGCTCCACACGTGTTTCGGCAGATATGGCAGATGGTAGTTTTTCCCAATAGAAAAACACTCATCAAACTCGAGAAGTTATCACCTGTGGCTAAATAGCGTAGTGTTACCGCCAGTCTTTCACCGATCGAGATCGCTTCACGAAATTGTGTATTTCTTTTGTAAATATATGGAGTAAGACACACCACTAAAAAATCGAAATCTTCCAGAGTCATCCTCAGGAAGTTCTTCAACCACTTTGGGTCCTGAGAAACCAGCTTGGATCGAAGTGTGGCGTAAAATCCACTGGTGCAACGATTCCTCAATCCTGGTCTAATCTACCACTGCTTTGGTTTCCTTTGCTAAGTCCTTTTCTTTTTCCTAGCTTTTAATGACGACATTCGGTCAGTTTGGATGTTGTAATGAAAACGCATTTGACACCAAAAGCGCAGCTGTTCGTTTAGACAGTTTTTGATGTCAATTATTTTGACCTAATGAAAACCAGGCATTAGCGTAAGGGGGAATATTTAAACTGGAATCCCAATGCATATGATTTAAGGCAAAAAATAAAAATTGTGTGTGAGTCTAACTCTAACTTCTCCTAATGAACTTTATAACTAGGGTTTCAAACCACAGCAGCATAATCTAAGAGCGCCTTTAGCTTTAAAAACCGTGGAAGATGTGTGAAGATTAAAATTGAGTTTAAGGTCCATAGTTACACCCAGATCGACAAAACTGCATACTTGCTCCAACCTAAAGTTTCGTCTTACGTATGAAGTAGGGTCTACAGATCTACGTGAAAAGCACATCGTTTTACATTTCTTAAGGTTCAATGGGATGTCATTTCTAACACACCAAGAAGCTAGGTTTTTTAAGTCTGTTTGCAACTGACATCTTTCACTATTTGAAGTATATGATTTAGAAAGTTTTACACCGTCAGCATATTATAAAACTTTTGACATCTTAATAACAGATGATATGTCATTAAAAAATAACAAGATCAGAATTGGACCAAGATGGGGACTGTGAGGAACGCCTGAAGGAACATTGATTATGTCAGAAAAAGCATCGTTAAACATGTCTTGTTGAATTGTATTACTAAGATAAGAAGCAACCCATTTTAGAATTATTGGTTGAAAACCAAGAAGAACAAGTTTATTCAAAAGAATTGAATGGTTTACTTTATCAAAAGCTTTACCAAAATCTGTGTATATTACATCAGTATCAGTATGCTTCTCCCTAAAGCCCGCTGATACATGTGATTCAAATTCAAGCAAATTAGTTACTGTAGATTTCCCCTTACGAAAACCGTGCTGACAACAAGAAATTAGTGGAGAAATCCGGAAGGTTATGTCGTCCGTTATGATTGCTTCAAAAAGTTTAGGTATTGCTGACAACTTTGCTATTCCACAATAGCTTTCAATGGATGACATAAATCCACTCTTATGTAAAGGACTTTTTCTATATACAATAAATGGAAATAAACCTTGCTGAAGAGATGATTTAAATAGTTTTGTTAAGGATTTGTATATATATATGTATTTGCCACATTTTTTAATAAAGGGAGCCATATCTGGGCCATAATTAAATGATTGTTCTAACATATTTAACTGACATAAGACGTCTGCTTCAGAAATGGTGGGTGCATTAATTACAGAAATCGGACATAACTTGAGTTGATGCGGAACATTTTTTGGAGATTTTGGAGAGTAATTGGACCTAAAGAATTCAGCAAAGATATTAGATATCTTATCTTAGGGTTCACCTGCGTCGACGGCTCACGTGGTGTAAACATATAGCGAGTAAAATAACTTACATGCAGTTAAGAGCATCAAATGTAAATTGGCTTTTAAACAAAAATTCTAAACTTAGCCTAGACAACAAAATCCTGTTATACAATGCAATCATAAAACCGATTTGGATGTATGGCATTCAACTGTCGGGTACGACCTGTGCAACCAACATTGATATAATACAAAGGGTCCAATCTAAAATGCTTAGAGCAATCACGGCTTCACCATGGTACATGAGTAATGAAAACATTCATACAGATCTTGATATTCTTATGGTAAAGAAGGAGATAGAGGACAGCAGAATGAGATATATTTCTAAAATTCACGAACATCCAAAACAAATTCCTGCAATCAAACTTGATTAGAATAAAGTCTACTAAAGAGCAATGTTCTACCAAAAAAGCTCAACCACACTCTTACGCTTCTTTAGATTTCAATAGACTTAAGGTTTGAATACTTATTGTTAGGCTTTACCAAACAGATCCAATAAATAAACAAATATTAAAAAAAAAATTCCAAGTGTCGAAATCATTCCAAACAATTTACACTTTTTCGATAAAGTTTAATTAATAAATTCAAAGAATTAAATTGTATTTAAATATCATTTGCTCGATAATAATATTCAAATGAACTCGTGTTAACGTTACATTTAAATTTCAAAATGTCGAAATCTATTGATAATTTTAGTATACCTTTGTTCAATATTTTAGGTAACTTTTTGCACTACTTACCTTTTTCTTCTTTTTTACTGGTGTAGACACCGTTTACGCGATTATAGCCGAGTAAACAACAGCGCGCCAGTCGTTTCTTCTTTTCGCAAGGCCAATTGAAGATTCCAAGCGAAGCCAGGTTCTTCTCCACCTGGTCTTTCCAACGGAGTTGAGGTTTTCCTCTTCCTCTGCTTCCCCCGGTGCCGAATACTTTCAGAGCTACTCTAAGTTCGCTGCACTATGTCAATGTCCTCGTATATCTCATACAACTCATCGTTTTATCGAATGCGATATTCGACGTGGCCAACGCGCAAAGGACCATAAATCTCGCATAACCTTTCTCTCGAAAACACCTAAGCAGGACGGGAATAATGAGTAACTTATGTAGTTTGGTTCTTGTTCGTCGAGAGAAGATAATAATACTTTTGTTCACTTAACGGTTGTAAGTATGACCTAAAACTAATCCAGATAGATATACTATATACAGTGAATCACAAAAGTATTTTCCATGTGAATATTATCAATTAAGACTTAGTGCTTCTGTACTTTTAAATAACTTTGAATATAACTTTCAACCAAGGTAATAAAATAAATAGTTTATACTTCAATAATTCATCATAAAGAGGTGGAGGATGGGGTCATGTGTAGAAGTTCACTCAAGTGAGGAAAGTTCTCTGATCGCCTTTCACTTGGGAGTGACCAGAAAGGATTCTTTTACATATGGCTCAAGCAGCTCACGACTTCCGGGCTTTGACGCAGTATCCTCTGGGTAGCCTAAGAGTATCCGTTTGAAGGCGAGCTAAAGTGAGAAGCCGAAACATCCCCTATATAGGGTTGTGCGCTGAGTTTGGGATAAGCCACGTAAAAAAAAATCCCAGTGAAAAGAAACAACAAGCCTCGGATGAATAACGCACTTTTTGATGACGACTATGGCAAACGAAATAAGGAATACGAATTGAGGGCATGCACCTCGAATGTCCGGTCCCTTAGTTGGAAAGGTGTCGCTGCCCAGCTGGTTGATGACCTCGTTAGAGTGAAGGCTGACATCGCCGCCGTCCAAGAAATGCGATGCTCGGGACAAGGACAGAGACGAGTAGGTCCATGTGGCATTTACTACAGTGGCCATATAAAGGACCGCAAGTTTGGTGTGGGATTCGTGGTGAGAGAGAGACTCCGTCGCCAAGTACTATCATTCACTCCGGTGAATGAACGTCTAGCCAGAATCCACATCAAAGCGAGGTTCTTCAACATATCGCTGATTTGCGTCCGCAACCCGACGGAAGCGAAGGACGATGTGTCGAAAGATGCCTACTATGAGCGCTTGGAGCACACCTATGAGCGCTGGACCCGTCACGATGTCAAAATCGTGCTTGGCGACTTTAATGCCAGGGTGGGCAAAGAAGGTGTCTTTGGCACGAGGGTCGGTAAATTCAGCCTCCATGACGAAACATCCCCAAATGGGTTAAGGCTGATCGACTTCGCCGGGGCCTGAAATAGGGGTTATCTGTAGTACTAGATTCCAGCATAAGAAGACTAATCAAGCCACCTGACTGTCTCCGGAGCGAAAAGTAACCAACCAGATCGATCATGTTGTGACAGACTGAAGCCACGTCTCCAGTGTTTTGGATATGCGTGCGCTGCGAGGTCCTAAAATCGACTCGGACCACTATCATGTTGCAGCCAAGATTCGCACCCGCTTCTGTTTAGCAACAAACGCACGCCAACAAACACAAGGAAGGTTCGACGTCGAGAAGCTGCAATCACAATAGACAGCCGAACGATTTTTTACTCGACTTGCACTTCTGCTCTCTGAGAGCATTCGTCAAGAACTCGGTATAAGGGAACTGTGGGACGGCATTTCAAGCTGCTTAAGTACAGCTGTAACCGAAAACATTGGTTTTCGGAAAATGCAAAAGAACAGCTGGTACGAAGAGGAGTGCCGTGTTGCACTGAAGAGAAAACAGGCTGCCTATCTCGCAACGTTACGATCGACCACAACCCGTGCGGGATGGAATAGACACCGAGAGTTAAAGAGGAAAGCGAGACGCATTTGCAGAAAGAAAAAGAAAAAGGCCGAAATGCGTGAGTATGAAGAGCTTGATAAGCTGGTCGACAGGGGCACACTTCTCCAGGCTGCTGAATAGCAGTGAAAGCACAACGCTAGCAGAGGCGAACTCGATTCCCCAATCGATGACGATGGAGCAGACGTCCCATTGCCCGACCATGAAAAAGTTCGAATAGCAATTACCCGTCTAAACAACAACAAAGCAGCGGGGACCGATTGATTACCGGCCGAGCAATTCAAACACGGCGGCGAGGAACTGATAAGGAGCATGTAAAAATTAAAAGCATGCCCAACGATTGGAATTTAAATGTACTCTGCCCAATCCATAAAAAAGGAGGCGACACAATCTGCGCCAACTACCGTGGGATAAGCCTCCTTAACATCGCGTATAAGCTTCTATCGAGCGTATTGTGTGAAAGATTAAAGCCCACCGTCAGCAAACTGATTGGACCTTATCAGTGTGACTTTAGACCTGGAAAATCAACAACCGACCAGATATTCACCATGCTCCAAATTTTGGAAAAGACCCGTGAATGGAGAATCGACACACACCACCTCTTCGTCGATTTCAAAGCTGCCTTTGACAGCTCGAAAAGGAGTTGCCTCCATGCGGCGATCTCTGAATTTGGTATCCCCGCAATACTAATACAGCTATGTAAGCTGACGGTGAGCAACACCAAAAGCTCCTTCAGGTGCGGGAAGGACCTTTTCGAGCCGTTCGATACCAAATGAGGTTTCAGACAAGACGACTCCCTATCGTGCGACTTCATCAACCTGCTGCTGGAGAAAATAATTCGAGCTGCAGAACTTAATCGAACAGGTACAATCTTTTATAAGAGTGTACAGCTGCTGGCGTATGCGTATGGCGAGAGAAAACTCCTTGGCGCGTGCCCACGGCGAATATCGCATTCGATGGAACGATCAGCGAATTAAAAGACAGTGGCTACGCTGGCTAGGTCATGTTGTACGAATGGACGAAAACACTCCAGCTCTGAAAGTATTCGACGCAGTACCCGCCGGGGGAAGCAAAGAAAGAGGAAGACCTCCACTCCGTTGGAAAGACCAGGTGGAAAAGGACCTGGCTACACATGGAATATCCAATTGGCGTCACGTAGCGAAAAGAAGAAACTACTAGTGCGCTGTTGTTAACTCGGCTATAATCGCGTAAGCGGTGTCTACGCCAATTAAGAAGAAGAAGAATTCATCTTGAAAACTTAAAAACTATTTAATTTTTCATTAAAAACGTAACAAAAGCAGGAAATATTCAGAATTTTTAGCTACAAAAGTATTTTGCTTTTGAGTAGTAGTTATGTGAAAACATAAGTAAAAATTACTTAGCATTTCATATGAAAGCCAATATTTTTACAGGTAGCTTCCAAACGTCTTAGCATTGATTCTGTGAACTTTCGGGAGTATCTGGTCCCATTCCTCTTTTAAAACTGAGCACACTTTTTGATGAAATTTGGTAATACACAGGAATGTAAATTTTCCTTGATAATGCAGCCCCACACCGTGACGGAACCACCCCCGTGCTTAACAGTTTCATTGACTTTTTGATACTTAATTCTTGATTTGGTTTCTTCGGGATCATAGGACAACCATCCGATCCAAAAATGCTCTAAGTTCATCGTTAATTTTTGGGGCTGATAAATGTGGATTTTCACGATTTTCCTGTAATATTTTACACTCTGCCCTTACTGTCAGTAATTTTGGTCGTCCACTACGGACTGCGTTTTCTAGGTTACCGCGTTCTTTGAACTTTTTTACCACACTTTATATAGTTGGGCCATATCGACTAAACTTATCACTCATACATATATATTGTGGATTTACCTTCATTATGAAGATGCAAAATAATTTTTTTCTCAGTAGGAGTTAATTCTTTACATTTAGGCATTTCTAATGTGCACGAAACCACGATCACAATCGAAATAAATGCAAGTACAACTAAATTCAATTCTAATATGTATAAGCAACCATAATATTATCGAAAAATATAAAACCAACCAAAATCGCCATCAACTAGCAGATTTGAAAACGAAAGCAAAATACCTTTGTGATCACAGAATTTCGCCGAAACACATATTTTTTGTTTGATCTGCATAACGCATCAATATTTAATTCCATGGTTTACTCTTTTTCCTAAAGAAAATTTAGATAAATAAACATACGCATTTAAATAAATGAAAGCGCCTACTTTAACCACTGAAAATTTTAATAAAACGAATGGTAAGGGTTTGCAAAATACTTCTATGAGTCACTTGATATATTATTTTTAAATATACAAGAAAATGATCAGGATGTATGTCTGTTCGTCCGTCCGTCTGTCCGTGCAAGTTGTAACCTGAGTAGAAATTGAGACATGTTGATGAAACTTGGCACACAGATTTTTTAATACAAAACAAAGTTCGAAACTACTACAAACTACTTAAGCTACAACAACCAAACTTTCTCAGCACGAATACTATTGGCAGTTCTACCGAAATTGTGAAAAAAGATGAAATCGGATGAAAGCCCCGTTCACTCCCCATATAACAGTACTGTTCAAAACTACTAAAAGCGCGATAAATCAATAACTAAACACGCCAGAGTCACAAAACGTCGATTTTTTTATATTTTCATGTCACGTAGTGAAAATTCAAAAAAAAAAATTCCTTACTTAAAAACTGAATACCTCGAGACGTATTAATGATAGCGATTTTGACTTCGGACCGTTTTTGTAGCAAATGAAATTACCTACAAGGTTGTCATGAACATTTTTTCTATAGCTCTTGTCATTTGCGATATATGTATATACAAAAAAATGCGAATTTCGTGGAAAAATCAGGTTTAGAGCCCCGTACTACCTCACCGGTGTGAGTTTCGACTTTGTCGCAATGAGCACTTTTGTAGCCAGTTCAATTCTGAGGAATATGTGTTCAAAGTCAAAGCGATGCCATAAAATGACTCTGAGCTAAAGAAATTTAAAGATAAACTAGAAAAAACGTTAACTTCGGTTGCACCGAAGCTAAATACCCTTCACAGGTGAATTTCTGTTAGTAACTATGTGTTCAGTTTGTATGAAAGCTATATGCTATATAGCTCTTCGGACATTACATTGTTGCCTTAAAAAATAACATATACCAAATTTCGTGAATATATCTTGTCAAATGTGGAAGTTGTCCATACAAGAACTTGATTCCGATCGTTCACTTTGTATGGCAGCTATATACTATAGTTAACCGCTCTGAAGAATTTCTTCGGAGATTACATTGTTGCCTTAAAAAATAACATATACCAAATTTCGTGAATATATCTTGTCAAATGTGGAAGTTGTCCATACAAGAACTTGATTCCGATCGTTCAGTTTGTATGGAAGCTATATGCTATAGTAATCCGTTCTAAACAAGTTTTTTAGAGATTACATTGTTGCCTTAAAAAATAACATATACCAAATTTCGTGAATATATCTTGTCAAATGTGAAAGTTGTCCATACAAGAACTTGATTCCGATCGTTCACTTTGTATGACAGCTATATGCTATAGTTAACCGATCTGAACAATTTCTTCGGAGATTACATTGTTGCCTTAAAAAATAACATATACCAAATTTCGTGAATATATCTTGTCAAATGTGGAAGTTGTCCATACAAGAACTTGATTCCGATCGTTCAGTTTGTATGGCAGCTATATTCTATAGTTAACCGATCTGATCAATTTCTTCGAAAATTATATTGTTGCCTTAGAAAATAACATATACCAATTTTCGTGAATATATCTTGTCAAATGTGAAAGTTTTCCATACAAGCATTTGATTCCGATCGTTCAGTTTGTATGACAGCTATATGTTATAGGGGCCCGATATCGGCCCTTCCGACAAATGAGCAGCTTCTTGAAAAGAAAATGACGTTTGCAAAATTTCAAAAAGATATCTTAAAAACTGAGAGACTAGTTCGTATATATACAGACAGACGGACAGACAGACGGAGATGGCTAAATCGACTCAGCTCGACATACTGATCATTTATATATATACTTTATTGGGCCTCCGACGATTCCTTCTGGGTGTTACAAACTTCGTGACAAACTTAATATACCCTGTTCAGGGTATAAAAATCACGATTGTCGTGTATTTTCAATGGAAAACTTTCACATGCCGGTCCAGTCCTTTATGTTAATATAAAGGGCTTAAATTTTCAGCGATTTTTTTATGGGTATTTCCAAGGAAATTTCATAATGGAATTGAAAAAAAAATTAATGGTTAAAAAAACCATAGTAAATGTAATAGTATCGGGTGATTTTTTAAGAGCTTGATAACTTTTTTTTAAAAAAAAACGCATAAAATTTGCAAAATCTCATCGGTTCTTTATTTGAAACGTTAGATTGGTTCATGACATTTACTTTTTGAAGATAATTTCATTTAAATGTTGACCGCGGCTGCGTCTTAGGTGGTCCATTCGGAAAGTCCAATTTTGGGCAACTTTTTCGAGCATTTCGGCCGGAATAGCCCGAATTTCTTCGGAAATGTTGTCTTCCAAAGCTGGAATAGTTGCTGGCTTATTTCTGTAGACTTTAGACTTGACGTAGCCCCACAAAAAATAGTCTAAACGCGTTAAATCGCATGATCTTGGTGGCCAACTGCCCATGCATCCCGAAAAATGCACTGTTTGGTGTGGTTTGTACGCTGGTGGAATCATTGGACCGTATTTTTTCAAAGATGCTGTTGGACGCAACGTTACGGTGAATGGCGATCGCTATCGTTCGATTCTAACAAACTTTTTGTTGCCAAAAATGGAAGAACTGAACTTGGTTGACATGTGGTTTCAACAAGATGGCGCTACATGCCACACATCTCGCGATTCTATGGCCATTTTGAGGGAAAACTTCGGAGAACAATTCATCTCAAGAAATGGACCCGTAAGTTGGCCTAAACGCCTTTTTCAGCGATTTTTTTATGGGTATTTCAAGGAA